>NC_026004.2:6629407-6857777 GCF_000442705.2 Elaeis guineensis | reverse complement strand
TTCAAATATTTGCATCGACTCAAAGTTCTATGATGGTAATTTTTCTCCATGCACAAAAGATGAGGTCGAGCATGCCACAGATGCAGAGAACGACCCGCCTGAATTTCAGGAGAGACTAATGGCCTTTGTTCTTCACCATTCGGTTAAGAGGACACTGTCTGAAGTCAATCAGAAGACATGTATGGAGGCATGTGATTGAATCCATTAAATTATCAAGATCTTATCTGTTACAGATCAAATTCTATAACTTGTACTTTTCTCATGTCATTAAAAACATCACCATTCATAGTTATGGTTTGAATTGTTCTATTTAGAAGCCTGCAGGCACTAAGCTTCAATTATTTTGGTTAATCATAATTCTGAGCCATCTTTATTACATATCAAAAATTAAAAAAAGAAAGTCCACTGTGCAGGGTCATGAGCCATTTGTATCGTACGAGGGTCTGGAACAGCTTCACCGGTTTATTATTTGTCATGGCCATAACACATGTATCCTACAGCTGCTTAACAATGTTGCTGGCTGTTGTTAAGGTTTGCAATTAAGATGCCTCTCTGATTATCACATTCAACAAAATTTGGCAGTCTAAATGTAGCATCTTTAAATCAGATGATCCAAAGGTTTTTTTTATCATTAATTGCATAAATTTTTTATCCACATACATTTCCTTTTATATTTCCTAAACCAAGCATTCTACTTTCCTTTCATCCTGTTCTCTAACTTCATAAGTCATGTAGTTGGTGGTATGAGCCCCTGGAGAATGATGTACACTGAGAAAGATGATTATATGATAAGGCAACCAGGCCAGTGTTTTTATGTCTCTAGATCAAAAAAAGATGATCCTATGATTACAGGAGGCTTTGTTTACAAATTCATGCCATGTGATATGGTCATTTTTATACATATCTATGTTAAAAAAGAAAGACTCTAGACTAGGTTGTGGATGAGCAAAATTCTTATGAAGATTAGTGGGGTTTGCATAACCTTATGACACAAAGGATGAAATGCCCACACCTGCATTCATAATTCTGCGCAAATGAACTTATACTTTTTGAATTACAGTTAATTACATGTGTATTAGTCTTCATAAGCCAACTTAACTTGAGGGGCACTGAACAAATTTTTTTTTTTGCCCCTTCTTTTTTCAGTTGTCACTTGCTGGTGTTTTCTGCAATTTATTTCTCTTTCAATCTTGCAACATTCACCAGTCTGTCATGCTATGCATCTTGTAGTAGTGGAAGATTGGCGCAAGGTTTACCGAAATGGTATTAGGCTCATACCAGCTGACAATCGGTTTGGTACAGTACTGATATGTATTGTTCCGAGCCGAGGTATATTAGAGATGAAAGGTCGAGAGAAGTAGAGGGGGGAGAGGGAGAAACCCTAACCCTAGAACGAGGAAACTATGGGGGAGAGACAAGGGGAGAAAGAGGGAGGGGAGAGGGGGAAGAGGGAGGAGAGGGAGGGGGGAGAGAGAGGTGTATTGAGGTAGGGCACAAGTGTTGGCATTGATCAAGGGCGATGACATTGTCTTCGACATTGTTTGAGAGCGATGGAGGAGAGGAAGGAAGAGAGAGAAGGGGGGAGAGAGAATGAGAGCTTATAGAGAGAGGGGAAGGGAGAAGAGGGAGGAAGAGAGAGGGAGGGAGGGGGAAGAGCGAGGGTTTTACTTTGTCAGTGGCAGTAATCAGAAGCCCCAAACCCCTAACCATCGATTGGGCTTGGAGATGTTCACGAGGGCCTCCAGTCATTGATGAAGGGTGACAGCGTCGGTTGACATCGGTTGGTGTTGAAGAGAGGGGGGGGGGGGGAGAGAGAGAGAGAGAGCAAGAGCAGTCGAAGTAGCCGAAGGAAGGGATGGGGTTTTTATAAGCCAAACCATCCTGATTTCTGTTGCTTCAGTTCGGTACAGCTTGAACCACCAGTTTGTGTCAATTAGCAAACACTGGTTGGCAGCTTAGGTTCACTATTAATGTATTCTGGTCTTTCATAAGGAACAAGATACGTGCATGTGAAAATCTTCATTGCAATGCAGTTACAGTTATTCTCAACTGAATTGCAGCGGTGCAACCAGTGCTGCTACTTCCTTTCTCTACTATTTTGATTTAAAACCTTTTGCCCTGAGCTTTGGATGGTTTAAACTATGGCATGTAACTACATACAAAGAACTTGCTAATTTCATGTGTACTATCATTTATACTTCTGTCTGATTTTCAATTATTTCTTGCTTGAGACTCAACAGTTGCTGCTTCCATCATTTGCCAGGATACATGTGTGACTAAGTGTAGGATCCCTGTCAAGTTTATGATTTGAAACCATGCTACCATCATTTTATTGAGCAACAGCAAAGTGCACTCAGTATCTCCTTATGAGAAAAAAATATCATAGTTGCAACGGTCTTCTACAAGTTCAGATCAATGCTTTTATAGGGGCCTAAAGTGGTACGTTCTATGTTATTCTCAGATACATACATGGAGAAATGGGAAGAAGAGGCTCATCGAGAAACAACATGATTCATATTCTGGTAAGTATTTTTAACAGTGTCTAAAATACTGGTGGTAAAATCTTCTAACAAAATGATAGACAGTCATAATATTCAAAATGTAATTTATGATACTTTAAATAAATCAGTTAAAACTGACAGATGGCGAATTGATGTGACAAGCACAAAAGCACAGCCATAACATACTAATAATCTACATCAACGGGCATGTTAGCATTATCGTGAGCCTTATTTTGATTTTAATTCTAGACAAATATCCGACTAAGAGGAAGGAACAGCATATGTTACATTTCGGTTAAGGATTTTCCTTCGTAGTCTTATCTTGCTAAACCATATGAAACACTTTGAACAGATGAAGCATTAACTGTATATATGAGTTCGTTGCTGATTGTATAGAACAAAGTTTAATTAGTTAAAATTAATTAAGCGTTAGCATTTTTCTTCAGCCTTTTGCTTATTGCAGCAAGTAGGTTGACAAACATGTGTTTCATCTGTCATAGTCTGTTTCCGGTCAAGAAAACAAAACACTTGCATTGCATGCTTATGTGTCAGAAAATATTGTTGCAAGTGGTATCACCTAAGAGTCCATATTTGTTTTCCCAAGTAATTTTGATTTCTTTGTGAAAACCTCCCATCACGTTGCTAAATCTAAGATTATCATGTTTGTTGGAATACTTCAAAAAATTGCACAAAGTTGAATAGTAGTTCCCTATGCTCACCCGAAGCTCAATTGGGCCTTTCTGTGTCAAATCGCCATCCTTCGCTAGATAAAATTCTTGTGGATGCAATAGCCATCAAAGTTCTCTGGAGTTTGTCCTCATGTTGATTATTTATTTCAAGCATTATTTGTTGGGACTAAGAGTGACTATCTTTATCTCATTTGAAGAAATGGCCAGATCTTATAGAAGCAATTGCTACAAAGCGTAGGGATCATATAGAATGGAAGTGTGGTGCTCTGGCATCACATTGTAATTTATTATCATGTAATGCATATTTATTTCATGACACGTTGATTTTTTTTTTTTTTGGTCAAGAGTCCATACCTACCTTGAAGGCTAGTGGAAATTGCCTGCAAATGAAGTTATCATCCTCATAAGAGTGCTTTGGAAATTGTCTTTTGATATGGATGGCATCATGGCATGGATGTTATTGTTTCATTGCCTCATGATTGGTGGAAGGTTGTCTCACAGAATATTGTGCCAGTTCTCTGGTTCAACCACCAATTGTGCTACTTTTTTCACTTGCTTTTGAAAATCTCCTTCGACATAATGCTTCTGCTATCAAATGGTGATTACCTGGATTTTCTAATTCAATGACTTTTTCATGTATTCAAGGCATTGTTTGAGCTTTTTGCTAGTTGATGTCCTGGGAGTACTCTTCCATCTGAAAGACAAAAACAATTTGGAGGGTCATTGGCAGTAATTTTTGTTGTCCTCTGATTTCTTCAATCATCTTTATCTTCTTGTTTATGTATTGACAGAAATCACCAGAACATTGACAATGAGAAGGCAGTCAACATTTGTAAAGTTTCATTCGTCAAGTGCTTGGATCAGAAACAACTTTGTTGTTTGGATGGTAGGTTTAGTTATGTTCGTGACAGTAGTCTAAAGTCTTAGATGATTTGGAAGCCATAGAACAATGTCCTGTAATATTGTAGAGAGAGCAATCAGAAGAAAATAATCACTTTTGGAAATATTAGGCACATAATGTTGCTTAAATTGTTTTTCTTTCAAATTTACTGTTTGCAAACAACAGTGGTAATGACAGTTTGATTTATCATGTTTTCTGTGCAGACCTGTTTTTCCGTCAGTTTGGACGATCTGTTGTACGAGCAGACTACCTTACCCTCCGCAGGGGTTTTATATTGGTATGTCATCTTCTTACTAGTGAAGATGCTTGGTGGCAGTTTTATATTGGTATGTCATCTCCTTAGGAAGTTAGTTTTGCATATCAGATTTTCAATACTTTGTCGATGCTCATGCTCTTTTTATTGTAACAATAAAGAGAAATTTCTGAGGCAAACTGGTCTCCACTGTTCCCTTAATTATTTTCCATGAGATTGAGATTGCACCAATCCTGGAATAGGACTCAAGCATATCTTATATGTTTCTTAGTTTTGTTCCGTGAAATTATATTATCTGCTTCTATCTACTTAAGCATATCATTTGGTAATATGTACTTATTCAGAAATATTTGGTGTTACTTTTGGTCATGTAATTCCTTTTAAATATTTACTGTTTGGTCTAAGGTAATAGACTATCTCTCCACTATTCATTTACTGAACTATATCCATGGTAAGCCAAAGAAGATATAGGAAAAGAGAAGAAAAGCTTCAAGATTCTATATTGCTTTGGCATGTCTCCTGGTTACTTGGCCTAGAGAGCTTTATATCACATATCCTGAAAATGGAAGCTTTTATCATTTCTGATAAAGATGAGCTGGCTTATTGAAGTCTAATATTCTATATTGAATATACACCTTATTTATTTATGGCAGAACCACCATCTTACACCAAGATATGATTTTCATAGCTACATGATACGCTCCATGGAAGAAGAGTTTAAGAGGATTGTTGGTGTAAGGTAAGTTGTAAATCGTTGAGATATTACAATTTGGCACAAATTTGGTTGGAGTACCTTTTCTTGTACATCTGTTGATGTTCAAATAAAACAAAAATGCAGACTATTGGATCTGTAGTTTCTTTAATTTTTCATGTTTACCTCTGAAAATCATCCAACATTTCCATTAGAACCACAGCCAACCTGGATATTGGGTATTCTTCATCTTTCTTCCATGAATAAATTGTAAATTTTCAGTTAGCCATTTTGTGTTTGAGGTATTGTTGGGAATACTAACTTTTACATCATTGAACTGGGAATAATCTAAATATTCTGCCAGCCAGTTTACAGTTTCATAAAAAGAAAAGATAAATTATTACATTTCACATCCTGATTAACAGTTGATTCAGTTGACTTTGGACTTGAATCACTAAAATTTTGGACATATTTCTCAGTTTTTGATGCATGATTTTTGGAGCTGGATCCATTAAGTTTTTCCCATATTCTTTCCTGGCTTTTTTTTTTTTTTTTAAATAAAAAATTCAGCATATTTCTTATTGATCATCTCTAACAAAACTTTGAATCATGTGAATAAAGTCAAATATGTTGTTTCAGTATTGTGTTGAATTATCAGCTTCCTTCATAAACTGCCATGTGTCTATTAATAATTCTGTTTGTTCCTTGCTCTTGCAGTGCACCACTTTGGGGTTTTGTTGTTGCTTTCATGTTATTCAATGTAAAGGGTTAGTTGTGTTCTGCTTAAGACACATTTTCTCAAATTTTTCTCCTTCTGTGGTGCCACAAGGTTCATAATCTCCAAATATAAAGAAAAACATTTTTTTTCTTTTCATTTCTTTCACTTTGGATATCTCAATTTCAATTTGGCACTCACCTTAATTTCGCAGTTGTTTATTGTGACAAAAACCACTCACATTGCAGGCGCTAATCTTTATTTCTGGATAGCCATCATTCCTGTCACTGTGAGTACTGGATTGCAGGGTTATCCATCTATTGATTGAGAAATATTTCAGATTTAATGCATGATTCTGATATTTACTTGCCTGCTTATGCAGCTCGTGCTTCTGGTTGGTGCAAAGTTGCAGCATGTCATTGCAACCCTGGTATTGGAGAATGCTGGCTTGAGTGGATTTGGGCCTAGATTAAAACCTCGAGATGATCTTTTCTGGTTTAAAAAGCCAGAACTCTTATTGTCTCTAATCCATTTCATTCTTTTCCAGGTTAGTTTTTCTTCTTCCAGTATTTTGACATGCAAATCTGAACTAGATGGCTTTACTTAAAAAATATTGTTTTTGAATGGTTCATGTCTGCAGAATGCATTTGAGTTGGCTTCGTTCTTCTGGTTTTGGGTACATTTCTTGGCCCTCTCTTCACTTTTTTCCTTCCAACATATCAGATGCTTCCACTTGGAGTATGTTATATCTCATTGATTGCTCCATATAGATAGCTGGTTGTGGAACTCTTGTTGGGACAGATAACAAGCATGACTTTGCACACTGGCTACATTTGAGTTTACATCTGCATGAAACTGATTGTGTTATCTTATTTATGGACAGTGGCAATTTGGATATAATTCCTGCTTCATCAGGAATCATTTTCTGGTATATGCTCGCCTTATCTTGGGGTACGCTAAAGCAGTAACATTAATATTTTATAACAGTTGAAATGGGTTTGATGTGAAATCTTCAACAATTAATAGAAAGCTCTCGGATGATTGATTTTTTTCACTGGCTAAGACTCTGCTTCTGTTCAGGTTCGCTGGGCAGTTCCTCTGCAGTTATAGTACATTGCCTCTCTATGCATTGGTCACTCAGGTATTAAATCATAAAGTGCTTGTTAAGTTTTCAGTTCTGGTCATTAACTGCTTTAGCTATGAAACGAATTTTTATGAGAATGCTGGTGGCTGAATCAATATATGCACAAAAATTTAAAATTTCCAACTAGAGCATTTTGGTAATGAATGAAGTGTAACTAGCAAAGCAAAATGCTGGGTTGTTTTGGACAATCATAGTAATCATGGTATGATGAGAATGCCATGAGAAAATATTGGAACAGTTGAGGGTATCTAGCTTGGCTTTGCATAAAATGGCAAAAAGGTACTAATATTAAATTACAGATCTGGCACTTGTTCCCGTTAATTGTAGGTGGTAAACTGCCTATACTGACTCTAAAAAGAACTGCCTCTAAAATAAGCAAGTCCTGATAAATATATACATGTATAAAGCTTTATGCCCTGTCAATCTGCTTTATCCATCTAATTCTAATAACCAATTCTATATATACATGCATGGAAGGTTGACTATTATAGATCATGAACAAGATAGGTGTATATTATGGGATAATCATCGTATATATTCATTTCTTTACTGCCATTACTTTGCTGAAATTTCAACTAGAGATACTTGTGGAATCTTCCTGATGTTCATTTCAATGCACGGCAATTGAGTTTCTACTCCTTTTTACTCTTTGTACTTGCCCATCGGCTTGATGATAGAATTGTTGGAATTTTCCATGTGGTCAGGTTCTTTTTACTGATTAGTTTCATTTCGCCAGATGGGTTCAAACTATAAAGCTGCACTTATTCCACAAAGAATCAGGGAGACTATCCATGGATGGGGAAAGGAAGCGAGGAAGAGGAGGAAGCACCGGCGTGGCATGGATGATTCAACAATTCATACAGAAACAAGTACAGTGTGTTCTATTGAAGAAGATGAGGAGCTGCTTATGGATCCCTCTGTTAACTCTTACATAACTATTGAGTTGCAACCAACATCTACCACTACTGCTACTGTCACTGATAGCAACCACTCTACCATTGGTAATGGACATTCTAACCATAGTGGTGCTGAAGCACCTCTTCTCCAGTCCTCATTGTCTGTACCTTCGTCTCCAGCTCAGTCACAACTTAGAGGAAATGGGATTTCACGGTCAGTTTCTATGCCAGTATGGAGGGGATGAATAGAATACACATGTAAGTGTTCGTATGCTGGTTAGGATTGTAACCCATCTCTGTTAAACTTTAATGCTCAGCTCTGCATATAACATGATTTCAAAAGAAATGACAGTTACAAGAATCTTTTGATAATTCTGTGCCCTGAGGCTCCTTCCCTTGTCATTTCTCAACACACTTGTTTGTGAATCCAAAACTGAATTCTTGTACAAAAGAGAGAGACAAAAAGAATGAACACCTCTTATTTTCAATTCTTCCTGTACATCCTTGACCTCAAGCTGTGTTTTATCGTAGTCGCAGCCTTTCGCCATCAAAGGCATATTTGTGGAACCCAAGAACCATGAGATGTATGGTTGATGTTATCCTAATTATGAGCGAGGACTTGCTAGTGTTCTAAGCGTAATAAATAGTTTGTCTTCAGTAATGTCCTTATTGATCAGGATGGACTGTGAATACCATCTAGTAAGGGGTGGTATGCTCGGTTAAATTAATAAATGTATTCGGTTATGTCCTTCAGTTATGCTAACTTTTCTCCCACATTTAATGTGGACAAAACACGATACATGGGTTGTCACCCCCCAAATCCGGGACATAATACGGCCATGCTACCGAGGGATGGACCCACGATAACACGAAGCCAAAATTCATCATAATCATCTAAAAATTCGTCAAATAAAAAAGATTCAATTCTATTATTCATCGAATAATCGAACCAATATAGGTTCAGAGCATCTAAATCCAAAAGTAAGTACTAACCCGAATCTCAACATTCATAAATAACTACAAATCCATGATTATAAAATAAATTAAACTTTTGTTGCCAAATTTTTCAACTTGCTGTGCCGATCTTCAAGCTTGGATTCTTTTTGCCGATCCTAACCTTATTTCTCTGTTAAAAAAGAAAACAAAAGGAATATGAGCTACACTAGTCCAGTAAGTAGAACTTGCGCTTCCTTATCGGATCAAACATAAGTGTTTCATGATAATGCAATATTTAGAAAATAATAGATAATGCAAAATAAAGCATTTCATAAAGCATATAACAAAACAAGTTATAAACTTATCATGCATGCATAAATCATGTATATTTCACAATCATGAATCATAAATCATTTTCATCATGTATTCATGTCATGTTTCAAAACATTGCTCACAGACATTCTTGCTAAGGTCACTATTATACCCGTGACAGGGCCATGTTTCTTAATCGACAGAGTTCTTAATTCATGTGCCAACTTTATACCCGCTGGCAGGGCCATATTTCGTGTGGATGCTAGCTCCGGATGTCGACCTTCCCGAAGGGATTCATTCATAGCCATCTGAGAGCCTTTGAAATCTTTATATCTTTTTCTTAAAGCATACATATACATAGATGGGAAAACAATGAAATTCATGCTTCATAATCATGCTATTTTCATAAGACATATTCATGAAATCAATGCTTACAATAAAACATGTTTTTTCATATCACATATGCCGATCCTTAGTTTATAAAAAAATTATGATTTCATCAATAGCAATTCTTTGCATAAAAACATGTTCATTTAAAAATAATAAGGAGCATAAGATCTACTTACCTCGATTGTCCCGGACCTTTTAATCTTCCTTAAAAGAATCAGACAGTCCTATTTAAAATATCAAATCATCATCAATTTCTATTCCATAAATATAATAAGATTAAATCATAAGTAAAGAGGACCGTTGACCGAATGTGTCGGACTATCCAGATACCAGGACAATTTAGGATCTTTGATCTGAGGGTCAGATTCAAGTGACTTGATCAAGAAATCGTGAAACACAGATCGAATTAAGATCAAGTTCAATCAACAGGATTCTTTAATAATGATTTTGAAAAATACTTGATATGGTCAAATGAGGTTGACATTCAGCACGGATATCAAAGCAATTTCAGATCATTTTATTAGAGTCAATATGAGCCTCTAAAAGATGAAGGCATGACTCGATACAGGATTCATAGACCTTCTTAGAGAAAGAAAGTCGGTCATGAGAGAGAAAGTAGAGAGAGAAAGTGGAGAGAGAATCTTCGTATCCTTCAAAAGTGACAATCATGATTGAGATCATCAGAGGTTATATCAGGATGACTTAATATGGATTAACCATGATCGATGTTATCAATTTCGAAGAAGGATCGGATCAGGATCTAGTCTACTGCATGAATTTCGGAGCAGTCTCAGATCATCATATTTTTATCTCAAGTTTACCCTAGGGTCTGTGATGCAATCAGAGAGAGAATGACCCTAGAAAGACGAAATCCATAAAAAGAGATAAAAGGTCTAGAGAGAGAAAATAGGAAGAAAATCTAGAGAGAGAAAATGAAGAGGGAAGGTAGAGAGAGAAAGTTCAATTTTAGAGAGAGAAAGACTTAAGAGAGAGATGAGAAAAACTTTCTCTCACATGTATTTATTATTATTATTATTATTATTAATATATATATTTCTTTTTCTTTTTCTTTTTCTTTTCTTTTTAGAGAGAGAAAATAGAGAGAGAAGAGAGAGAAAGAGGGAGAAAGAGGGGAGAGAGAAAATTTTTCTCTTTTCTTATTTTTTTTTTTATTTTTTCTATTTTATATTTTCTTTTCTTTTCTTTTTCTTTTTCCTTTTTCTTTTTCTTTTCCTTTTCTTTTCTTTTTCTTTTTTTCCTTTTCTTTTCTTTTTCTTTTTCCCCCCGTGGCCTTCTTTGGCCGGAATAGTGGAGGACTAGAGGGACGTTGCCCGTGGTCCGGCGGGCTGTGGCGGCACGACCGGTGGTCCGGCAGCGACGACCGACGGCGATGGAGCCGGAGATGGCCGGCGGCGAGGTTCGGCCAGTGGGAAGTTAGAAAAAAAATGGAAAAACAGGGGACCGCCCCTTTCCTTGAATTTTCTCCGGTCATTGGCCGATCACCGGCGGCCATGACCTTCGGAGAAGATAGGTAGAGGGGTGGGGGTCCAAACTTAGGGGTGTGGCGCCATGGACGGCGGCGCTGGTGGCCGAAAAAGGGAGGGAGATGGCTCGGCCGAACAGAGCAAAACATGATCTTGGCTCTTTGTGGATTTTTCGACGAACCCGACGGCCGGCGAGGGTGTACGAAGCCATGGGAAGGAGGGGAAGGAAGAGAGGAAGGAGGGTCGGGGCTTACCTTCGACTTCGGTGAGGTTTCCGGCGAGAAATTGAGGTGAACACAAGAACAGGATCGGGAGCTTCAACGGAGAATTCCGGAAGAAGGAAGAGGGAGATCTCACGGCTGGTCGAGGCTGGCTTTTGATGGGGAGAAGGGGATTTATAGGGCTCTTACCAGGGGTTTTCGATGGCCCCGGGGAGTTCTTCTCCTGATCGGACTTAGGGAAGAAGAAGACTCCCGTTGGGAGTCTTCGTCCTCAGTTTTTTTTTTTTTTTTTCTGGTGGGCTTTGAGCTGGTTTTGGGCCCAATTGGACCGGGTTATCACATTCTACCCCCCTTAAAAAAAAATTTCATCCTCGAAATTTAACATACCTTCATTTTCAAATAAGTGTGGATATCTCGTCCTCATATCATCTTCAAGCTCCCAAGTGGCCTCTTTCTCTTCATGATTACTCCAATGAATCTCTACATACGGAATGATACGCCGTCTTAGAACTTGCTCTTTTCGATCAATAATTTGGAAGAAAAATTCTTTATAGGTTAGATCTTCATGAACTTGCAATGGCTCATACTTTATTACACTGTTTGGATCAAGTGCAAACTTTCTCAGTAGTGAAACATGAAAGACATTGTGTACTTTGGATAAATCTGGTGGTAAGGCTAGTTCGTAAGCAATATCTCCTACTCGGCTTAAAATTTCAAAAGGTCTAATAAATCGCGGACTCAGCTTGCCATGTCTCCCAAATCTCATGACACTTTTTGTAGGTGATACTTTTAGAAAATTATGATCACCAAAGTGAAATTCTAATTCTTTTCTTTTTCTATCTGTCCAACTCTTCTGTCTATCCTGTGCTGCTTTGAGTCTTTCCTTGATTAGATAGATTTTCTCTCTAGCATCTATCTATTATCAGTAAAATCCTTCCTTATTTATAACTAACGTATTTTATAATATCTTTTGATTTAAAGGATTAACATTTCTAATCAATTCAGACCATCACGCTTTTGCTGCGCACTCTGATCTCAACTTACCAAATTATCTAGGTTTATCAAAAATAAAAAATATCTTTGTATATTAAATCAACCAAAGATAATTCAACTTTCAGATTTCAAATACAATTTAGGGTAAAATTTAAGATTTCCTTGTTATTACTATCTCTTAGACATAGCACATCAAAATTAAATCTTCATCCACCTTCTATGTTTGAACTTATTACATAAGCTTCATCACTCCTCAAAAATCCAATATGTCTAGAATTAATTTGAGTTAACCTTCGATTTACCTTACAATCATTTAGACAACTTCCAAATCAACTTTTCTTTGCAAAAAAATTAACATCAAAATCAGCAAAGTTATCATGTCCTTTATCCATATAGGTTTAGCATTCCAATGTCATCAAATATACCTAACATAATATATCAATACCTCCCACTTCATTCTAGGGTCAACACTTCTCGTACTCAGGTCAACCTTGCTAATAGAAATCTAAGATATAACTCGTCAATTCTATTATAGACATCATATGTCATTTATACATAAATTTCATCATAATACCTATTGATTTGAAATCAAATTATTGAATCCTTTCTTTTATATCTATCATGTTCCTCATGATCTTAGCTTCAAGTTCAAATATCATTAAAGTCACAATCCCGAATAATGATAACCTTAAGCTCAAATACCACTTAAGTCATATTTTCTAGTGATCATAACCTAAACTTTATATCATTCTATCAGGTCCTTAATGATCATAATCTTAAGCTCTGATGTTATCCATTATACTCCACTCGGTCACATCCTATTGATCATACATAAAATTTTGATATCACTTTATAATCTCAATGATCTTAAACCTAAGCTCTGATACCATAAAATGTCACGCCCCAAACCCGGGACATAACACGGCCATGCTACCGAGGGATGGACCCACAATAACACGAAGCCAAAATTCATCATAATCATCTAAAAATCTGTCAAATAAAAAAGATTCAATTCTATTATTCATCAAATAATCGAACCAATATGGGTTCAGAGCATCTAAATCCAAAAGTAAGTACTAACCCGAATCTCAACATTCATAAATAACTACAAATCCATGATTATAAAATAAATTAAACTTCTGTTGTCAAATTTTTCAACTTGCTATGCCGATCTTCAAGCTTGGATTCTTTTTGCCGATCCTAACCTTATTTCTCTGTTCAAAAAGAAAACAAAAGGAATTGAGCTACACTAGCCCAGTAAGTAGAACTTGCGCTTCCTTATCGGATCAAACATAAGTGTTTCATGATAATGCAATATTTAGAAAATAATAGATAATGCAAAATAAAGTATTTCATAAAGCATATAACAAAACAAGTTATAAACTTATCATGCATGCATAAATCATGTATATTTCACAATCATGAATCATAAATCATTTTCATCATATATTCATGTCATGTTTCAAAACATTGCTCACAGACATTCTTGCTAAGGTCACTATTATACCCGTGACAGGGCCATGTTTCTTAATCGACAGAGTTCTTAATTCATGTGCCAACTTTATACCCGCTGGCAGGGCTATGTTTCGTGTGGATGCTAGCTCCGGATGTCGACCTTCCCGAAGGGATTCATTCATAGCCATCTGAGAGCCTTTGAAATTTTTATATCTTTTTCTTAAAGCATACATATATATAAATGGAAAAACAATGAAATTCATGCTTCATAATCATGCTATTTTCATAAGACATATTCATGAAATCAATGCTTACAATAAAACATGCTTTTTCATATCACATATGCCGATCCTTAGTTTATAAAAAAATTATGATTTCATCAATAGCAATTCTTTGCATAAAAACATGTTCATTTAAAAATAATAAGGAGCATAAGATCTACTTACCTCGATCGTCCCGGACCTTTTAATCTTCCTTAAAAGAATCAGACAGTCCTATTTAAAATATCAAATCATCATCAATTTTTATTCCATAAATATAATAAGATTAAATCATAAGTAAAGAGGACCGTTGATCGAATGTGTCGGACTATCCAGATACCAGGGCAATTTAGGATCTTTGATCTGAGGGTCAAATTCAAGTGACTTGATCAAGAAATCATGAAACACAGATCGAATTAAGATCAAGTTCAATCAACAGGATTCTTTAATAATGATTTTGAAAAATACTTGATATGGTCAAATGAGGTTGACATTCAGCACGGATATCAAAGCAATTTTAGATCATTTTATTAGAGTCAATATGAGCCTCTAAAAGATGAAGGCATGACTCGATACAGGATTCATAGACCTTCTTAGAGAAAGAAAGTCGGTCATGAGAGAGAAAGTAGAGAGAGAAAGTGGAGAGAGAATCTTCGTATCCTTCAAAAGTGACAATCATGATTGAGATCATCAGAGGTTATATCAGGATGACTTAATATGGATTAACCATGATCGATGTTATCAATTTCGAAGAAGGATCAGATCAGGATCTAGTCTACTGCATGAATTTCGGAGCAGTCTCAGATCATCATATTTTTATCTCAAGTTTACCCTAG
Organism: Elaeis guineensis; assembly: GCF_000442705.2. Taxonomy (NCBI): domain Eukaryota; kingdom Viridiplantae; phylum Streptophyta; class Magnoliopsida; order Arecales; family Arecaceae; genus Elaeis; species Elaeis guineensis. The sequence goes on along the minus strand of NC_026004.2, from coordinate 6,843,100 downwards.
GGTCTGTGATGCAATCAGAGAGAGAATGACCCTAGAAAGACGAAATCCATAAAAAGAGATAAAAGGTCTAGAGAGAGAAAATAGGAAGAAAATCTAGAGAGAGAAAATGAAGAGGGAAGGTAGAGAGAAAGTCCAATTTTAAAGAGAGAAAGACTTAAGAGAGAGATGAGAAAAACTTTCTCTCACATGTATTTATTATTATTATTATTATTAATATATATATATATATTTCTTTTTCTTTTTCTTTTTCTTTTCTTTTTAGAGAGAGAAAATAGAGAGAGAAGAGAGAGAAAGAGGGAGAAAGAGGGGAGAGAGGAAATTTTTCTCTTTTCTTATTTTTTTTTATTTTTTCTATTTTGTATTTTCTTTTCTTTTCTTTTTCTTTTTCCTTTTTCTTTTTCTTTTTCTTTTCTTTTCTTTTTCTTTTTTTCCTTTTCTTTTCTTTTTCTTTTTCCCCCCGTGGCCTTCTTTGGCCGGAACAGGGGAGGACTAGAGGGACGTTGCCCGTGGTCCGGCGGGCTGTGGCGGCACGACCGGTGGTCCGGCAGCGGCGACCGACGGCGATGGAGCCGGAGATGGCCGGCGGTGAGGTTCGGCCAGTGGAAAGTTAGAAAAAAAATGGAAAAACAGGAGACCGCCCCTTTCCTTGAATTTTCTCCGGTCATTGGCCGATCACCGGCGGCCATGACCTTCGGGGAAGATAGGTAGAGGGGTGGGGGTCCAAACCTAGGGGTGCGGCGCCATGGACGGCGGCGCTGGTGGCCGGAAAAGGGAGGGAGATGGCTCGGCCGAACAGAGCAAAACATGATCTTGGCTCTTTGTGGATTTTTTGATGAATCCGACGGCCGGCGAGGGTGTACGAAGCCATGGGAAGGAGGGGAAGGAAGAGAGGAAGGAGGGCCGGGGCTTACCTTCGACTTCGGTGAGGTTTCCGGCGAGAAATTGAGGTGAACACAAGAACAGGGTCAGGAGCTTCAACGGAGAATTTTGGAAGAAGGAAGAGGGAGATCTCACGGCTGGTCGAGGCTGGCTTTTGAGGGGGAGAAGGAGATTTATAGGGCTCTTACCAGGGATTTTCGATGGCCCCGGAGAGTTCTTCTCCTGATTGGACTTAGGGAAGAAGAAGACTCCCGTTGGGAGTCTTCGTCCTTAGTTTTTTTTTTTTCTGGTGGGCTTTGAGCTGGTTTTGGGCCCAATTGGGCCGGGTTATCACATGGGTAAGTAGTAACAAACTTCAGGACAAAAAGGGAACACGAACGGTACCAAATTTTTTTTTCTCTCTTTCTTTTTTTTTTGTTGAAAAACAGAACAAATAGAAGAGAAGATGAAGACGAGGATTCAGAGGAAGAAGGAATACTTCTCTAGGATCAAAAGGGTATTTTTTATTAATTTTCATGGGCTCAATTTAAGAATTATACAAATATATTTCTCTCTAATTAGACGATTGCATTCCTAATCAGAGGGATTCAATTTAGAAATTATATAAATATATTTTCCTCTAATTAGATGATTGCATTCCTAGTCAGAGGGATTCAATTTAGGAATTATACAAACATATTTTCCTCTAATTAGACGATTGCATTCCTAATCAGAGGAATCTACAGCTCATTTCAACACTCCCCCTCAAGATGGGTTATAGATATCATAAAGACCCATCTTGTCATGAATAAATGAAAAAGAAGGCACACTAAGACCTTTGGTCAAAATGTCTGCTAGTTGACTAGCAGATCGCACATAAGGCATACAAATGATTCTGGCATCAAGCTTTTCCTTGATAAAATATCGATCGATCTCGATGTGCTTCGTCCGATCATGCTGTATTGGATTATTAGCAATATTGATTGCTGCCTTATTGTCACAATATAGCATAAGGGGCGAAGACTGATAATGGCCTAGATCCAATAACAAGATCCGCAATCATAAAATTTCGCACACGCCATGTGCCATAGCTCGATACTCTGCTTCAGCAGTAGATCGAGCAACTACATTCTGTTTCTTACTTCGCCAAGTGACTAGATTACCTCCAACAAAAGTACAGTAACCTGAGGTAAAGCGACGGTCATCAAGTGATCCAGCTCAATCAGCATCTGTATAACACTCCACCCGTAGGTTGCCATGATTAGAATAAAGTAAACCACGACCAGGACAGCTTTTGAGGTAACGAAGTATCCGTGTCACAGCATCCATATTAACTGAACGTGGATCATGCATAAACTGACTTACCACACTAACGGTGAATGCAATATCAGGCCGTGTATGAGATAGATAAATCAAACGTCCTACCAATCGTTGATAACGTTCTCGATTAATAGGGACACCGATATCAGCTACTAGTTGATGATTTTGTTCAATAGGAGTAGCAATAGGTCGACATCCCAACATACCGACTTTTGTAAGAAGATCTAGAATATATTTTCTTTGGGAGAGAAAAATTCCTTTTGAAGAATGAGCAACTTCTATCCCAAGAAAATATCAAAGATGTCCAAGATCCTTCACCTCAAATGCCTGTGCCAGCTGAGCCTTCAAATGAGCTATCTCCTCAGAATCATCTCCTGTGACCACAATATCATCAACATAGACAATCAAAATAGCAATCTTACCCTTGTTGTGTCGAAAGAAGAGTATGTGATCTGCATTGCTCTATTTATACCCCATCTGAATGATTGCTCGTCGGAAGCGATCGAACCAAGCACGAGGTGACTGCTTCAGACCATAAAGAGAGCATCGTAACTGGCATACTTTGCCCACGGTCTGAGCGGTAACAAATCCTGGAGGAATATCCATATATACCTCCTCCTGAAGTTCTCCATGAAGAAAAGTATTCTTTACATCGAGCTGGAATAGATCCCATCCAAAGTTAGCAGCACATGATATAAGGGTTCTAACAGAGTTCATTTTTGCAACAGGTGCAAAAGTTTCATCATAGTCGATGTCATAAGTCTGTGTATATCCTTTTGCTACCAAACGAGCTTTGTACCATTCAACAGTACCCTCAGGTGTCTGCTTAACTGTAAAAATCTATTTGCATCCCACAGTTTGTTTATCAGCTGGTAAAGATACAAGTTCCCATGTATTATTTTTTTCTAGTGCTCGCATTTCCTCAAGCATAGCGGCTTTCCACTTGGGGTCTTCCTTAACAACCTTCCAGTTCTTGGGTATGGAGACAGAAGACAAAGAAGCTATAAAACTCTGATAAGATGGAGAGAGAGACTCATAGGATACAAAGTTAGTGATGTCATGTTTGTACCCCACTCCATCCTTAAGTCGAGCAGGAATACCAGCATGACGAGTAGGTTTACGTAAAGCAATAGAAATATTTAGATCATCATTATCTAATGTAAAATGAATGGAAGGTACAGGAGAATTACCATTCGTCGTAGAAGATGAAACCGTCAGGACAGGAGAGGAAGATCTGGAGACTGGAGAATGCATAATAGGCTCTGAGAGAGGAGATGAATCAGATGAAACTGAAGTAGCAGGCTGTGAGAGAGTCTCAGATGCAGTTTTAGATGCTTCTTCTTGAGTGTCAGAACTAGCATTAATAGAAATAAACTCTCCTTAAGTATCAGATCCACCATTTGTAATAAACTCTCCCTGAGTATCAGATCCACCATTTGTAATAAACTCTTCTTGAGTATCAGATCTACCATTTGTACCAACATCCACAGTAATAGGACTCCCTCCAGAGAACTCCCCTTCTCGATCAGTTCCAGAGGTGACCGAAGAGGAAGAAGACACAGAAGATATATAGAATGGCTCAGACTCCCGAAATATTACATCCATGCTGATAAACAACTTTCGCTCATTCGGACACCAATATTTGTACCCTTTTTGAGTAGAGGAATAACCAACAAAAATACACTTGAGGGCACGAGCGTCAAGCTTGCCAACCGAAGGTCGATGATCTCGAACAAAACAAACACAGCCAAATACCTTGGGGGGATTATGAAAGAATTAGTTCCTTGCAGGCATTCAAGAGGTGTCTTATAGTCCAAAGTTCGAAGTGGCATTCGGTTAATTAGATACGCTGTAGTTAACACTGCCTCTCCCCATAAGAACTTAGGAACATTCATAGAAAACATCAAACATCTTGTCACTTCAAGTAGGTGTCTATTCTTTCTTTTAGCAACTCCATTTTGAGCCGGTGTGTCAACACAAGTCGTTTGATGTATAATACCATTATTATGTGTATACTGTTCAAATTCTTTATTAAGATACTCTGTTCCATTATCAGAGCGAAAAATCTTAAGAGTTGCTCCATATTGAATACCAATCATTTTATGAAAATCTCTAAATGACTGAAATACTTCATTCTTATTTTTCAATAGATAAATCCAAGTGCAACGACTAACACAATCAATAAAAGTAACGAACCACCGATGACCAAAAATAGCGATGGTCCCACAGAGTCCCCATACATCAGAATGAACTACCTCAAACATTGCTTTACTACGCAGGCCTGAGCCTGGATAAGCACTTCTAGTGTGTTTAGCTAGTTCACAGGCATCACATACAAGCTTCTCTTTATTATATGATTAAAAAATAGTTGGAAACATACGAGCTAAGAGAGTAAATGGAAGATGACCAAGCCTGCGGTGCTGGAGTAACAGGTCTTCCTTTTGTGAGGATGAAACTGTCAAACTGATTTCTGAGTAGCCTCCGGACACTCCTTCCTCCAAATAGTAGAGCCCATTACGCATTATGCCAGTCCCAAGTTTCCGTCCTGTCCTTGGCTCCTGAAAGACACAATGTGTTTTGAAAAAAGTTACGGCACAATCAAGATCATTCGTAATAGCACTAATGGATAGAAGATTGATAGAAAATCTAGGGACATGTAGAACAGATGATAAGGGTAATTCGGAAGTGCATTTGATAGATCCTTTCCCAGAAATAGGGGTAAAGGAACCATCAGCAAGACGAACTTTATCACGACCAGAACAAGGAATATAAGACACAAAATCTCTAAAGAATCCAGTCATATGATTGGATGCTCCAGAGTTAACTACCCATGGAGAAAAATTACTACAGTTAAGAGCATGAATTTGATCATCGATACCTATTTGGGCAAAATTACCCTGATCGAGAGAACTGGTTGGTTGGTTTGAAGAATCTTCTGTGAAAGTGCTGCTTTCAGAAATATCTACACCAGATCTGAATTTTTCCAAAAGTTGCATTTCTTCGATTGATAAATCTCCCATAGAAGAAAAATGAGCCTGATTATACTGACCTCGACCTCTACCAGAACGACCACCTCCACGACCACGGCCTCTAGTTGGACGACCATGCAGCTCATAGCAGTAAGCTTTGATGTGGCCCGGCTTATGACAGTGGTCACAAATCTTAACCCCGCGAGGTCGAGGCTAAGTTTCTTGAGTAGAATTGATAGGAGAAGAGCTTCTAAGAGTAGTTGGCTGTACCACAAGTGCAGATCGTATAGCTGTATTCGTAGAAGAAGACACAGTGGCTAATCGAGTTTCTTCACTAAGAACCAAGGAAATAGCTTCATCAAGAGTTGGCTATTCCTGTGTACTAAGAATAGAAGAGCGTCGATACTCAAACTCTGGGTTTAGTCCATCCAAAAAATCCACAAGGCACTGACGCTCTATCCATTTGCGGAACATATCAACATCATCAGGATGAGTAGAGGTAAAGGGACTATAAAAATCAAAATTGTTCCACAACCTTTTTAATTCTCCAACATACTCTGTTACAGATCGAGAACCCTGAGTAAGTCCCGGAAGCTCTCATTGGATCTTATGGGCATGCATATTATTATCTTTATATGAATAAGTTGTGGCTACAGCCTGCCATAACTCATAAGCATTCGTCAGTGCCTCAATCGTATGAGCAACACATTGTACCATAGAGGCAAGGAGCCATGCTACCACTCGAGAATTATTAGAATTTCACTGTCTAACAGCTATCACATCTCCTTCTGGCCTTTTTGCAGTACCACTTATAAACCCCTCAAGATTGTGAGACTCTAAAATTAGACGAACATGTCGCGTCCAACTTAAGTAGGTACCCGGCTCATCCAATTTGACCGGGTTAGTTTCTAGGGTGATCTTTGAAAACTCACTACTCGCGATACGAGATTCCATCATCCTAACTATTAACTTTTCTAAATCCTCCATGGTTAAAGGATTTTTATCACCCATTGTCAAAACAAAACACTTAAATGATCAAGTAAACAAGAACAATCTTGAGGAAGAAAAAGGTATTTGAATGTTTCTCACCAATGATCTGAGATAAACTCAAATGATGAATAAAGATATCGAATATCTGCTTGCATGAAAGGCACCTCGATAATATTCAGAAACTCCAAAAAAGATGCTCCATTGTTGCTCCAGAACAAGACCCAGCACCTAATAAGAAATGAGAAGGGCGTCAGCGGCTTCTGTTCTCAATCCCGTGGTTCACGGATGGATACGGCAGTGGCGTCGACGGCAGTAGCAACATCGGTGGCATCGACGGCAACGGCGATAGCAGCGATGGCAGCGGCAGCGACGAAAACAGCAATGGCGATGGCAGGGTGTGGGAGATGCCGGATCCGGGGAAGATTTGAAAAGATATGAAGAGGTGCGGACGGTCGACAGTTGAAGAAGTTTAGGGATTGAGATGAGGCGGAATAGAGCGTATTCATGGAACAGAGTGCTTGATACCATGTTGAAAAACAGAACAAATAGAAGAGAAGGTGAAGACGAGGATTCAGAGGAAGAAGGAATACTTCTCTAGGACCAAAAGGGTCCTTTTTATTAATTTTAATGGGCTCAATTTAGGAATTATACAAATATATTTTCCTCTAATTAGACGATTGCATTCCTAATCAGAGGGATTCAATTTAGGAATTATACAAATATATTTCTTTCTAATTAGACGATTGCATTCCTAGCCAGAGAGATTCAATTTAGGAATTATACAAATATATTTTTCTCTAATTAGATGATTACATTCCTAATCAGAGAGATCTACAGCTCATTTTAATATTTTTTTTGGGAGCAAGAGTGATACCAAGCTCTCATTACAGGATGAGTCGCTATGTGCGTGCCCATGTAGAGCTTGGGGCCGTAAGGGAACCGTCGGTAGCTCCGTTTCTCTTCCGTTAATCTCTTAGGATGCTGATAGGCGGTACGTAAACGTTGTACAATGAGTATTGTTTGGTTGCGTACGTGAAGAAGATCGAATGGATAGCCAGTCTTTGCTGTGCTCATCGTTGGAGCCATCGGAGGAAGGATGCTAGCGGTGTTCGAGAGATCAGTGGCGAAGCCGCCGGTGGAGCTGGACATATGCCCTGTGCGGCCTGTTCCCTTCGATCGATTGGAGGCAGAACAGCTCGCTCTTCAACGCCATGTTCCCCGACGCCACCTGCTACAAAGTCTCTAATGGCAGCTTCATGTCCATCTCTTACTGCAATGATAGCCCCCAGCATCCCAGGTCTCTCTCTCTCACTCTCTCTCTCTCTCTATATATCTTCTACTACTTTTTATTCTCTTTTTCTCCCTTGGGTGCTTTTGGCTCTATCATCTAACTTGTTAAGTCATTTGCAACAAGTCTTAATCAATATTTGATCGTTTTCTCATCAAAATATTTGAAAAACATATATCAGAAAACATGCTTACAATACATAATAATTGATGAAGTTTTCTTTCTTTCTTTTTGTTGTGAAGTTGGTGGGGGGAGGGATGGGTGTTCCTTTGAAAGAAATGCAGTGAAATGCCGTCAGTGGAGTTGGAAAGCAAAACCTGTCCAAGCCGATGCGACAAAAGAGATGGGTGCAACAACTATGCTTTATTTTGGGGTAGAAATCAGCTTTGTTGATTTCTGAGTCTCTTTCTCTGTTTATTTATATCCATTCTCGCTGTATGTTCGATTTTAAACTTCTCAGTGCTGTCTGTTTCTCCTTCTGATTGTGTCTCGGTTGATTCTATCCGTAATTTACATTTCTGTATTCTTCTAGTAATGCAAGCTTTGCTCCTATAGTTTATCAAAAAATAAAACAAAAAGAAAAAGAGATGGGTGCAACAAGCGGTATATCTAAGTCGCGGTGGCATATCTGTCAAAAATGATCTCGAAATATATGGTTGATCTAATTTTCTCAACTTTTAGAAACAAATCATTTAATCTGGATCAAAACAAGAAATGCTCAGAAAAACTATATATGAGTTTTCAATAGCTTCAGAATATTTTCCTCATCTTTTTTTTTTTTTTTCAATAACATGTATCCAATTTCTACATCCGAATCATAATCATTCCCCGTTTCACGCATAATTTCACCCATAAATTTCTTAGCATGCATGGCAATACGTTTTCTTTCGCTGTTTTGTTCGAGTTATTAATAATTCTAATCCCTATCTCGTGATGTAGGCGTTTCTTTCTGATCTCAATCGTGCAAACCGACAAAAGCTATTGCCAAACAACTGCCTTGACGCAGCAATTAATTATGCGGGCTGACAAGTTGAACGGTGTCCAAAAGGCCAAAAATATAAATAGAAATTTGCATAATTGGAGATATGTTAGAAGAGACCAAAAAAGGCAAGATGCTATTAATCAATAACATTTGAGCACATTGATGCTTACGATAGATTTGCAATTTTTTTAGCTAAATAGTGGTAATAGCATTTAAAGGAAAAAAAAAAATATAGGTATTGTCAAAATCTTATAAAGTTGAAAGAAATAGAATAAATAGGTCAGTGATTACATTTTGGTTGTCAGTTTTGTTTTCCTTTCTTTTTTTTTTTTTTTCACTTAGTCAAATTAGTGTAATATGGGTTTAAATATTTTTGGACTACTGTTAAAAAACTAAGAATAAATTTAAATTAATCAAGTCACGATGAAGTCATCAAGGACTTCAACCAAAAGTTTTTGTTTGTGCTGTTTGATTTAAAAAATGAAACCATCTTTGTTGCAAAAGTTTGCATAAAAATGATAATGTTACATGGTAACACTTTCTAATTAAATATGTCTAGCTGTTGATGAAGTGAGGAAAAGAAATTGTGATATATATATATATATATATATATATATATATATATATATATATATATATATATATATATATATATATATATCTTTGAGCAAATAAAAAATCTCTAAATTCATGTAATGAAAATATTTTTATCATAATTTAATATTACGATTAAGGGCTCGTGGCTCGGATGAATAAAATGGACCGATTCTCTATGCTCACTCGCGTGAAATATTATCCGTTTTGGAGCTGCTTCGTATATATTCTTCCGTACACTCCCGTACGGTTTTGCTCTTTTAAAAGGTACCTCATTAGGAAGAGAGAAAGTCTCGATCCTATATAAATTAAAGTCTCTCATAATACTTAATATATAATTCATGATAATGCTTAAAAAATAAACTAGGATATCCATGATTTCCTATAGACAAAATAAAGGATTGTTAGGTAGAGTTATTTCATGGCTTAACAAACTTTTACAAGAAAATTATTTTTACTTTGACTGATATCTGATGGAAAAATTATCACAATATGGATTATATCATATAAATTGAAGTTTTTATTTAGTATAATCGGAAGATCCAATTTATATGATTTCATTTTTTTTACTCATACTTTTTCTCGACTTTTTGACCAAATGTATGTTAATGTTCTCTAAATTCTTTCCAAACAAAAATTTATGTTTTTTCAAATTTGATATGTTTTTCCCTAACTGCGCATCAGAGGACAATGTAGAACTTGTAACTATGCTCATCATCAATTGCAATAACCTTTCTCCAAAATTTAGTACCAAATCTTGTAATGCTCTAAGGGGAACAATGAACCTTGTCACTGAAAATATTTCACAATCATGATTTATGAAGCTTTGCCTAATATCCTCTTTTGCGCATGCTTAGGACCGTGATAGCGACATGAATTTTGCATGGGGTAAGGTATGGGATGCGTCGCTTGCATTCTCGGATGACTTTCAAATTATACGGGATATGTGTGGCAGATCAAGCACTTTTTTCCCTGCAGGTAAATCCATTGTCTAAACTTCAATTATTGGTCGAGCTAAAATTGGATTAGAGACAAATCTCTCTTGGGTACTCAAAAATTTTGCGATATTTTCATAGATTCTGCAAAAACTACTTAAACTTAAGATGTCTTATATACACCTTTTATTTTGGGGTAATGTATGATAATGATGATGATGATGATGATGATGATGATGATAACCTAGATATATATACAAAAAAAAAAAAAAAGAAGAAAACAGAGGATATCGGGAGGAAGAAGACTCCCGTTGAGAGTCTTCTTCCCACCGTGAAAAGGAGGGGGGAATTCAAGTAAAAAACAGATTCCTCCTCTATAAAACCCCCTTTCCCCTCCCTTTAGGTCTTTATCACGGGATTTTGAGAAATTATTAAGAGTTTAGAGGGATTTTTCCAAGATTTTTGTTGCGAGTTGTTTGAACAGGAAGAAAAGGAGTTCGCCGGAACTCTTCTCAACCGCCGGAGCAAGGTAAGCCCCTCCCCTTCTTCCTCTCCCTCTGCCCTTTCTCCCCTAGCCCAAGACCTCACCGTCGGCCATCGATTTTGCTGGAAATAAATTCCAAAGAAGATCCCCTATTTTTTGGAGGAAAAAAAAAAGAGAGAGCCGCCGGTCGAACCCCATCGTCGACCGGCTTCGCACGGTCGGCCGTCGTTGCCGGATCTCCGACTAAGCCACCGGAGCTTGAGCCACCAAGGGGGGACCTCACGGTCTTCCCCTGTTTCAGCCAAGGGAGGCCGCGGGAAGAAAAGAAGAAGGAAGAAGAAGAAAAGAAGAAGAAGAAAGGAAAAGAAAAGGAAAAAGAAAAAGAAAAGGAAAAAAAGAAAAAAAAAGAAAAGAAAAAGAGAAATAAAAAAATAAAAATAAAATAAAATAAAAAGAAGAAGAAGAGAGAAAAATTTTCTCTCTCTCCTCTCTCTACCTTCTCTCTATATTTTCTCTCTCTAGATTCTCTCTCTAGACTTTTCTCTCTCTTTACGGATTTTATCTCTCTAGGATCTTTTCTTCTTCTCTGATTGCATCATAAACCTTAGAATAAATTTGAAGATGAAAATAAGATGATTTGAGATTGCTCCAAAATTCGTGCGGTAGATCTGATCCTAGTTTGATCCTATTCGAAATTTGTAACACTTGATTTATGTTAAGTCACCCTGATAGGACCTCTGATGATCTTGACCGTGTTGCCTCATCGGAAGGATACGAAAATTTCTCTCTCCACTTTCTCTCTCTACTTTCTCTCTCTAGAATTTTCTCTCTCTTCATAGATTTTCTCTCTCTAAAAGTCTTATGGATCAGTGGAGGATCTAGATACTTAGATAAATCCTAATTTTGATTAATCCTAAGAGAGGTCCTCGATCTGTGTTATTAGGATCGATTATCGATAATTTCTCTATATGTGATTTTTATATTTGATCAGGGTTATGAAGAGATACGATTGTCTGCACATAATATCGAGTGAAATATTTTGTTAAAGAAATTCATAAATCAAAGAAGAACATTAATTTTTGTGCTTGGATCAGTCACCGGTAAAGGTAAGAATTCCTGTACATGATCATCATTATATATGTTATTTTACCGTTGGTTTTATCTCATTGATTTTGCATCATTGGATTTGAGATCGATGAATTTATTATATCTGAGATATTGTTATTTATTTATGTGATTTTGAGCATGAGTATGCTATATCAATACATATGTATCAGCGAGTGATGGCATGATTATGTGTATGACATATTTATTTCACTGCAAAAGATGAATTGATTAATGAAGTTAAATATCATAATTTCATGAATATGAAAAGAAAGAGAATTATGGTTTGGACTGGCCTTGTCATGTGGAATAGCTTGCCAGGAGCTTATGCCTGGGACAGCCCCCACAAGCTTATATGTGGAAGAATATGATCCGAGAAAGATCATGAAGAATCTGATCTGAGAAAGATCATGAATGATTTGATTCGAGAAAGATTATGGCCACTTTGATCCGAGAAAGATCATGAATATTTCGATCCGAGGAAGATCACAGAAATCGATCCGAATAAAAGATCGTCGCATGATCCTGGTAGTCCAAAGCCAAAGCCAAAGCCAAAGCTAAAGCGAAAAAGACAAGGATTAAAGATGATATGATAATAGAAGAAAATGGAAAGATAAGACATGAAACAATCGTTGAATAAAATTGTTTCACTTATTTAACATATGATGATGCATCTCTTTTGATAAAACAGATAATCTATAAATGTTTGCAGTATTCTGGACAATGAACATCGGCTTTTATGTGTTGTTGTTTATCTTTATTTTCAGATTATATTATTGTATTGGTGTGATATGAAAATTCTTACTGGGCTGTAAAGCTCATACCCCTTCATTTTCTTTTTCTTCTCAGAGTTACAAGATGTCCATGGTTGGCTATGCTATGGATTTATGAGTGAGCGGATGTATAAATAGAGTACCGTTGATACCTGATCAGAGGATTGAAGAAATTTAAATTTTAATTATGCAAGGTTTTACGAATTATTATTGAAATTAAGGTTGTAGTGATTTAATTTGGCCTTGCATATTCTTTAGGACTTGCTCTACGGAGTGTGCGGCCATCACGTATCCGACCCGGATGTTGGGTTCGGGACGTGACAATAATAATAATAATAATAATAATAATAATAATAATAATAATAATAATAATAATAACAATAGAATTGACAAGACCTTTCAATGATTTTATCATATTATTATAAATATATATTCTTTTGTCAAAAAAAAAAATCATAAAGATATTGAGATGGAATTACATGATCATGTAAAATCTTTTCGATTATTTGCCTTATGAAGAAAATGCTTTTCTGTTGAGTTTCTTCACTTGTAATGCATATTATAGCGATTATTCAATCTTTATTCAAAAATTTTCTATACAAAATCAAAAAAAAAAAAAAGATCTTTGTTCTCAAAACATCCTGAGCTTTTGCTTTGCCAACAGAATATGAAATGAGATTTGCTACTGTTTATTATTCAACTCACATACTTATTAGCCAGTGAGTAACTGGAAGTTCTCATTCCAGTTATAATGGAATTTATGCAGGGTGCTTCTATATGAATTCTACCGGACTGGTTAGCTTTGAACAGCCACTGCACAAGGTGAAGGCTATTAGGTGCTCAGTTGAGGATCTTTGTGCACCTAGTATCATCTTCGTGGTGGATCGGTGGTGTCGACGACCCGGCATTCCTCGTGTTGGGAGTGAATCCAACTGGAGTGATGCATGCAATACCAGAAAAGATGACCATGAGGGAGCCACTTGGATTTGATTGGGGTGAATGACATGGAGAGTGTGGGAGTAGAAGAGAATGCCAATTGAGTGCCAGTGAGAACAATAAACTGATAGGTGATAATAAAGCGGAGTGTTTTATTTCATATATACGATCAAGTAACCTATGTTCTACTTAAATGTTGATAAAAAATAATTAATAAAATATAATAATAATAATAATAATAATTAATATTTTTTGAAAATATATAATTTTTTCTCCAAAAAAATTATCTTAGTCCGATTTCTCCTTTCTAAAACATACAATCATTCAGTGCAAAGTAGTTGGTACTTAACAATGACACAATAAATAGCTGCATATATCTAATATAAAATATCGAATATCATCATTTTAAAATTTATTTTTTCTACAAACTAAAAATTATAAAAAATAGTAATATTTTTTTGAAATATAATAAAGAGTTAATAATTAAAAAAATGATAATGAGATTCACAGTCTTACCTACTAAGTGCGGTTGATGCACTTCGTTATGATGTAGCTTATGCCCATCATGGCCTACAACATGAAACACTATAAATAGTATTATAAAAAAAAAAATTAAAAAAAATAAATTTTGGCCTAGCTATCAATATTAGGCCATTCAAAAACTTCTTCAAGAAGTTCCATCCATATATTCTCTCTCTTTCTCTCCATCCACAATCATGCATGGGCCAACACTAAAGATGGTAATTTAATATAAATATTACATATAAAAGAGAATTTTTAGAATTGTGTATGGAAAATTAAATTCATAAGATAATGAAGCTGCAGGGGTCACCCTCTTCAATCCAACTATTTTAAAAAAAAAAATGCATACATTACAAACATTTCGATTCTTTTCTCTAATCCGATGTTATTTAGATGGAAGAGGATGCAATTATGATGGATGGAAAGTATGACCCTTTTTTTAGTAAAACAGCAAATATAATTAGATGCTTGGTCATTCTTTTACTGGATGCATTGTTCACATAATCCATCCATTCACCTATATTATCACTATGATGCATTTTTTCATGAGAATCTCAACCATACATCCGTTTGGGATGTCTCATGAGAAGAGAGTATTTCTATATATATTTTTTTAAGATACCCCATGAGAAATAATTAGAGATGCATCTGTAGAATTTTAAGAGAGGAGAGAGAAATAAAATAAACTGCCAAATTTTATCTATTTAGAAAATCAAAGTATTTGGGAGTCTCAGATAAGACTTTATATTTAAATATATTTATATTTGTATAATTCTAAAATCTCAAAATCTTAAATTAAATAGTTCATTAATAAAACAACAGTTTAATTATGTATTGCAAAGCTATTGGTTATCAAGCAGAGCAGAGACAACAGTGAGCATCTGATAAAGACCTACAATACAGATACCATCTCAACGTAGAGATGAAATTTGTGTACATATTTTCAAGGACACGTAGTCTCAACGGTTACAATCAGATGATGTCATGTAGCTAGCAATCAGCTACATTTTGAGATTCACAAGATTACAAAGACGTAATATTTTACGGATAATCTCAATGCATGGTATGCGGCCGAACCAGCATCCCTGTGCGAAAGCTGTGCCTGCAACGGCTACAAGCTTTTTTAAGGTGGTGACTTAGCTGGTTAGATTGATTGATTGGACCAAGTGACTGCTTACACCTTGTTCCAATTCAATCCAACCACAACAGGTGTTCCAAAGACACCAAACAACCCGCAGAGAATGGAACTCTAGAGGTGGGGAATCATCTAAAGCCTCCTATATATAGAGTAATAAACTCCTTGAGAAGGAGAAAGGAAAAGGAGGACGAGAAGAGGAAGGGAGAGGAGAGGGGAAGGAGAACCCCTCAACCTGATCCTATCTTCTCTTGTTCTCCATCTATTTTGTTCATCGGCATGGGGGACTTGGAGAGGAAGGTGAAGGAGAAGGCCAGGGAGGTGAAGCTTTTTCTCAAGTCCAAGGAGTTCAAGCGTTTCTTGAAGAAGGCAAAGAAGGTGGTGGGGAAAACATGCAAGAAGGGTTGGAAACAGGTCCAAAAGCTCTCCAAGTGATAGCCTTATGCTTTGTTCTCTAGAGTTCCTTTCCTGTATTTATTTCTGAAGGTTCTAATCATGTAACCATCCACTCTCTTGATTGATTCTATTAATGTAAGCATCCATCATTTCTTTTTATTTATTTTTGGGTCAGATATTAAACTTTTATATTTATTTTTATTTTTTCATCTGATCCCATTAAAAATCGATGTTTTTCTTTCCTTGGTCATCCTAATCTCTATCTATGCTATTTAAAAGCACCACAATGTTAGAAACAACAGCAACTATTGTCTTTATTCTATCGAGGGCCCTGACTTTTTTTTTGCCAATTTTCTGGAGAGATTATGTTTGTTCTCGCTAGGGTCATGCAGCAAATTTTGTCTCAAATAATGCAGGTAGCAATATATTATCTGCCCTAAGTGTCTCGTGAACTGATGTTTTCATATTTATATGCAATATAAAAACTGAAAATCTGTAGCTTCAATTTCATGCAAGCTGGTGGGTCACAGCTAGCATGGGTAATTGTCTATTTTGAGGATGGTACATGCAGAGCCCAAATTAACCTTCATACGCTGTAAAAAGAGAACCTAGGAGTGAAAGGCTATTACCACAGGTAGAGGGAAAAGAAGATGCAAAGGCTGAAAACTGAGCAAATTGTTGAGATCATCCTTACTTCTGGATCACTGATGTTAACTCATGAAGTTAATTGACATGGATGTACTTCAGTATAAGGAGCTGAACTTCCGCAACAAACAGCAAAACAGAAAAATGAGCAGAAGACGCCGAGTAAAGGGATGATGCTTTCCCTTTTGGATTGCTGATCCGAGCAACATAACAAGAAAAACATACATGTGCTCAAGATCCTTGGGTTAGTCTCTGTGTTTCTCCTTCACCATCAAGAGTTTCCATGAGAAGAGGAGGTGCACATTGTGCAGTCCCTTGATGCTCTTCTGCATCCTGGCAGAAGGAGAGGATGATTGTGTCGATCGACATCTCCACAACCGCAAAGAAGAGGGTTGCGACTATATAACCAAGGCCCCAGCATACCTACAGGAGAATGCATACACATTTACTTTAGGTCTTCTGCATGGAAGAAAATATCAAAGGGGAGAGAATGTTTATCGCAAATTGTAATAAATTCAGTAGAATTCAGTCCATGTGATGTTTGGTTGCCAAAGTTATCTGAAAGTCAACCCATAGATAAACAACACTATTGATCATGCGATAAGTGCAGTTAATTTGCCCGTCTTTGCTGCTCGACAGACTCCACTACTGTCTTTCCCACTTTAATACCTTCCTCTTTTTAACTTCACTATTAAACTTAAATGTTTTGAAGGACTAGGTCTTGAATCAACCATGAGAAGAGGTATCAATTACAAGTATCTCTAGTTCCCTTGGTTTTCCATTCCTGAAAAATTCCTATCTACCACGTCCTTTTTTTAAGCCTGCTCCTTTTGTCATTGGACCTGACAATTATCTTACAGATAACATATAGTTAAAATATCTGATTAGTTTCAGCATACAAGTTTGATGGGGGTTTCTCCACTATTTCCTGTATCATGCATATCTATCGAATAGAAAACTATGCTTGCAAAACAGCTTTTTAGATTCACTAGTTTGCTCGATTAACTTCTCCCTCCATTTTTTCTGACTCATGTTAATTAACACATACCGGTTCCAAGAGCACATTCAAGTTAATGATGAACACCAATCCATTACAAATGTTAGTTCCCCATTCATTAAACTTGCTTCCCAAAACTTTCACCCAATTTCATGTCCACCTACCTATTCCTTAAATAATAATCTTACCTTCTTCACAGAGACAAAGAAACCCTCAATGACCTCTACTGACTTTTCAAGTGAAATATTTTATTCTAGCCTAGTTTTAAGTCATTAACTTACTGTACTCACTGATCAGTGGACTATCATCCCTACTTGCTGTCTTTTTTCCTTTGCTGCTTCATGATTCTCCAGAATTTGTAAACTCACTCATGGCTCATCTTTCTCAGTCAAAAACCAAGATAAACGTCTTAAGTCAATCTCGGTCAAAGACCAAGATAAAAGTCTTAAGTCAATTCCTACGATAAAAAGTAGCTTTAAAAAAAACAGCAACAATTTCTTTAAAGTTCAGACAAACAAATGAAAACGAAAAATTAATTGCTACAAACTGGATTTGGAAGCCTTACCTGAACAGGGAACAAAGGGGATGAAATCCTATTGTGGGCAGATTTATATTTGTGAGTGTCCAACATGAGGAATGCAAACAGTGCACAGAAGAGACTGACACACAACTTCCCAAGAAAGAGAATAACATCTCCAATGACATTCACTTTTCCTATGCGCAATATATTATTCATAATTAGACCTGTAGCAATTGCAGATGCTTTGCAGAACCCTTTGCCTGTAATGGCAATCTGTTAGAAATAAGCAAAATTGTCAGTTGCAATGCATGCGATGAAAAGGAACGTCAGAACATACAAATTTTGGAACTCAATAAAATAGAAATCTTGGTATTGGTTGTCTTCATCGTACTCAAAAGTTCCACATCACAAGCGATTCACTAATATGACACTGATAACAATAATGAGAATTAACTAGAAGTTTCAAAGCCTCAAAAGATTTACCATTCAGGATTTTACAGCTCTCCAGTCACTCTGTTATGAGGCACATTAAGACAACGAAATACACACTACCGAGTACTACTGAAACTGAAGACCTTTTTCAATACTGTAAAATGCTGAAGACTTAATTGAGTTTTTCAGGCGTGGAGACATTATTGCCTACAAGTTTTATTGTCTAAACTAAATTACCTGTTATTTTTTTCTCAAAATTGTATAACTAAAGCTCGCCATTTCTTCTGAACAAGATGTTCAAATCCTAAACTACAGTGTTAACCATGTGCCCGAAAAGCCCGTCAATACTTAAAAATGCAAAGGAAAATCAAATACAATCCAAATCTATAATAATGTATTGATGCTTACATTTAAAGTTTCACCAAGATAAACCTTAGTGTATCGAAGTTACATATAACTATAAAGGAAACAGTGAAAACAGAAAAAGATTTCAGACTTTATTTTGAAAAAGATGACCAAATTTGTCCCCATGCATCAGATGTAAATTACAATTTTAATCAGAACCTTACCATAATATATGCATTCCGATTCACAGACTTGATGGTCCAATCAATACATCCTAGGCAGCATTGTGAAGAAGAGGACATCATTTTTCCCATACAGCTTACAGGAGCAGTATCTGCAAGTTTTAACCTGCGGCGGAGTGACTCAAGTATAAACCGAAACCATTCAACAATGGATACAACCAGCGAACCGAGAGCCACAGATCCGATACTGTAACGTAAAAGGCGCTTCATAGAAGAAAATACAGGGAGAAATGGAATTTCCTGCTTCAGGCAATGCAACATCAGCCACTAGGTCAAAAAGGAAAAGAAAAGAAGTTCCTTTTTAAAAGTCTAAAAGAAACATTTAAGATAGGTTTACACAATGCACATCCGTCCATTTCTTCTTAATGTTTTCACCTTTATGCCTTACAGTACTGCAAATGTTAATAAATAAAAAAAATCATAATATTTTCAAGATATAGTATATGCCGTGCACACGCATAAAAGTGCAAGAAAGGATTTTGGCTACCCAAATAGGCATCGACTTGCACAACATAAATTGTGTAGCTATCTTGATAAGTAGATAATGTAAATGAAAAGTAAGATTTCTTGCTACAACCCACCTGGAATCCAGTTACTTCAGTAAATAAAGTACATTTACAATATCAAGACAAACAAAGAAATCCTTGAATTCTGTGTCCATATAACCAAGTCAAAAGGTTTACGCAGCATTAAAAAGCACATGTGTGAATTGACTTCATTCTCAGATGTCAAAGAAGTATTCGTATAAACAAGTTCAAAAAAGAAAGCTAAATTGACTAAATGATCAAATACTGATTGGAGCAATTAAGAAAGTTGCTTGTTCAATACTGTGTAAGGCTTTCCATCTGGGGAAACCTTATCTTTGGCAAAATACACCCAATCGAGTTTATTTTAGGTGTGCAAATTTTCTAACTTTACATACATGTACATGAGCCATGTGCAGCTTTCAGGTACATAGTTTGCTTACCGAAATTTCACCACGAGCCCAGTAATAAGAGGCAACTGATCCAGCAATAACTGTAGACGAGCATGCAATGATAAACTGAGTTGCCCAGTAACACCCAAATAGGTGAAAAAGGATGGAGATTCCAATATGCGGGGTGTAATGGATGCTGTAGCCACAACAACTATCACAATTCACCCTGTTGGACTTAAGGTCATACGAACAGCAATTGGCATTGCAGTCATTTCTAATGATCTGACCAGAGCTGAAAAGATAGAGTGTAGCGGAAAACCAGAACATATAGAAGATTGCAAGGATAGAATATGGCAAAATTGGAAAAACAATAAGAGCCTGAACTTCGCCTATGACCTTTGAAGCAACCTGCATACAGATTGCAGAGGTTAGACTTAGACATCGATTTAAGTGATCAGACTAGACCTGTCCACAGATGCATCAAGAAGATATTGACAATACCATTTTTTTCAATGCATTATTTTTAAGAAATTATCAAGTCGACTTGGTATTGCCAGCTCGAAAGAGCAATCAAAATTCTTAATTTATAAATTTGGAACAATATTCCATTTCTGAAGTGCATGCACGTTTTTAGCTAGATGCATCTGTGTTAATTGAAGGAAACATAGAAAGGCCCTACACATATGGGCAGCTGTGTTAAGTGATATTACAGTTGACAAGTAGTTTATACACTATGCTTACCTTTAGAACAGATGTTGCTATAAGAATACGGCGGACAATGGCTATTGAAGAAAGAAATGTGATGATCATTACAACTGTCATAAGAACAGCTACAGCACGAATGTGATTTATTTCCTGGATTAAAGTCAGGTGGTAAGTCAGAAGAGAGCCAGTTTTTCCTTACCAGTTGTGCTTAATGGTACAAACTTACCCTCCCACTTATGTTGACATATGGATCACTTTCATCAATGACAACTGAGATAGCATCATGTCCAATCCATCCAGCTAAAAACATGAAGTGGTTGATCAGAAGCAATGATAAGTCATATAACATGCATCTCTTAAAATAAATACACAAACAGGAAACTCTCATTCAAAATGAATTTTCATAGTCGAGGCCTAAAGACCTAATCCCCTAAGGTAATAAATAAAAACAACTAAATTTTCACTAAGATCTGGCATGTATCCTCTTCATCAATTATTTGTTCTCAGGTATCTTAGCATGCTCACTTTTACTGGTCTTGGAAACAGAAGATGCATGTTAAAAAGAATGCTGGTCAAGACTAAACTGAATGATCAATGGGTTAACCAAAAAGAACAGTTCAACCAACTAATAAATCCGTTGTTAAACTATGTTGAACATGATCTAGTTTCCAACTTTAGATGGTCTTAAACTCGAATCATGTTTCAGAAACTTGGAAAGGACAAAAATTTACATATTCATTTTACTTTGTATTGTTTTCCCTAGAAGTTTATAATAGATGTCTCTGATCTCAACTGCTGTACTTAGAGCACAATTAACATACTTGGGCTTCAACTGTAAGTTTAAGGGATGGGATGACAGCCAACTTAGGGCCACTTTGGATTTTTCCCATAGGATTGGGCTGAAATTTCTGTAGGATTTGTGGATTGGGCCAGTACAACCAGCAATATCATAGGCTATAGGCTGGGCTAGGAAGAATATCCACAAATAGCTTTAGAGTGGGCCGGTCCAAATCCCGTAGGGAAGAAAAAAGATCTAAGTAAATCTTCATTTTTTTCTCCCTATGGGATTTAGACTGGTCCACTCCAAAGCTATTTCTGGATATTTTATAAATACGGGCCTAGCCCAGCAAGAAGCTTGTGGTCTTGCTGGTTGTGCTGGCCCAATCCACGAATCTTATAAGATTTTTCAACCCAATCCTATAGGAAAATCCAAACAAGTGCTTATTGTGATGGACGCTTCTACTTTGCACCATGATATAGATGAAGGTAAGATTGAGTGTATAAGAAGTATTTGCAGTAGTCAGTGATTATGAGAAAGACATTCTTTAATTTGGTGTTTACCGACAAAATAAGTCCAACAAAAGGACAGGATAACATAGGATGATCAAATGACATTTCCCCAGCTTTCCACTCCCAATGATTTCCTCAGCTCATAAGAAACCTAGGCTAAGTGAAGCCCCCAGCCTACATGTCTGGGGCCCAGGGAAACTTTATAGAACAGCTCTATATTGATGATTGTTAGATTACTATGAGAGCACTGTGCACTTGAATTATACAAAGAACGTTCTGTGACTTTTCATAGAATGCAAAAAACTGTCTACCATCTCTCAATAGATGAATAGATGTATTTCTGATTTTTCAAGATAAATTATGGGACCTGACTGTCATTGATTAGAATATTAAAGGCACCCATACCAAAGATATTAGATATATACCAGATGAAAAGTGGCCAATTTCTCTGTAAAGAAAAAAATAAAAGGGAAAAAACATATAAGGCACAGCATATCAGACCTTTTGCGTAGTAAAACATTGTAACAGATATTATAAGGGCATTGAAGAGAATCACTGTTATCCATGTCATTCCAGCAACAAAGTGGCGAATCATTAATAGCCAGATCACAGATAAAAATAGTGGCAGGATTCCTCCACAAACGATCAACACAGGCCATGCCTTTCCAATGTCTGCCACATATCTCTGCAGATCATGCAACAATGCATGAGTGAAGTTTTTCAATCAAGCAATGAGGTTCAAAGTGAATGCAAATAAACACAACTTATATGTCCAGAAATGTCATTTGAGTTTCACCTTGAAAAGGCATTGTGGGGCACCATAAAATGTCTAAAATGCACTTTGCAAAAATAAGTTTGGAGATTTTAGAACAAACTTTTGACAACATTCCATAACCATTTTGCTTAAATGAGAAAAAAAGGTCTGTAAGGTTATTTATGTTTATCTCAAATTATGGTTGATTTCGATTAAAATTTAGTTAGCAAAGGGCGCTAAATCAAATTATTTATTCATACTGCTAGATAAGACAGCAAAACCAAAAGGAAAAAAAAATGTAGAACATTATACGCTTCGGTTATGACTCCCTGAAAGAGCAACTGACCTTTAAGACAGCAGATGGAGAATTGATGGCCCTGTGAATAGTTTTATCTATTAATATGTTCTCCTCAATTGTAACTCCACCCATCTGCTGCCAATGCCTCAAAGAAATGTTGGATGCACGTGCTATGAATTGGCAGCTCCAGTGAACTGAAAATATAAAAAGAACAGAAAATTAATTAAATATTCCACAGAAAACTGAGATGAAAATCAAAACTTGAAATGGATGTGTTGAAGGTGGGACTTCATGCATGTTTCGGTACACATGTTGAAAGAAAAATAAATGATCCTTCATTTCACTCATGTCGCATTACTTAAGAAAATAAGGCAACCAATATTTCCTTTTCAAAGAAAAGGGATTCCTGATGTTGGATGCAAAAATGGAAGAAAACCATGCAGATATTTTATAATCATTTTTCAAGAAAGTATAAGTTCAGACATAGTCCGAATTATCCGTTCACTTGAGATAAACCGTTGCACAATTGTATATCTTTTTTCTCGGATTCTGTACCAAGAAACATGTTTTTGGATTAAAAAACTCATGAAACCAAAAGAACTGGCCAGTTTAGTTGAGAGCAATATATATATATATATATATATATATATATATATATATATATATATATACTGAGAAGAATTAACAGCAATTAATTCTGATCAATGCACTTCTATAGTTTGATCCGTTCCAACTCTTACCTCTCAGAGCAGAAAATCATTACAATTCATAAAGCAATTTATAACTGCCAGAGGTTACAGATCTACCATACTTACCATTTACACTTGGAAAAATTATAGGGTAACATGGACCTTGGAGTTGAAGAGAGCTATTCCTCATGTCTGGTGTAAGAAACTCAAAATAATCATAGTCCCTGTCAATCCAATCATCCACTGAGAGGCGAATGTCACCCTCTGGATAATCACAGATGAAGTTGAGGCCATCTTCCGAAGGAATGGGACATTCCATCAAGCAGATACTCTTAGCATCAGCCAGACTGAAATGGCTACTCTTCAAACCACTTTGATAGACCTGGTTGGGATTCAGCCAGTACCTAACCTCCAATTCGCGTAAATCCGGGTTAGCATGTTTGCTGCCACAAACATTTCCTTTATAGTCCAGTCCATATGTAAGCCTGCACGAGATGTTTTCCTCTGATTAATCAGCCAATCATCAACAAAAAGCAACTGTCAGAAAGACATACTGTCTAAAAACGAAGAACAAGATTTTTTTTTTTTAAAAGTACGTAGACATATTAAACCAGAAATTTATTTTATCCGTACCTTTCTCAATTAGTGATAAAGATGTAGACTCAAAAATGAGAAGCAAAAGAAAATTATCTTCTATCTGCAAATGGGCGTATCTGATCCATTACTTGGTCATTCTTTTTTTAGTACGATATTACTTGATCATTTGAAAGCTGCAAAGGGAACTAAAAAGGAATAACTCTAGGGCATAATCTGTAAAAAATAAATCTTGTAGATTAATCATGAATTTTCTCGAATGCTGAAGAATTTTTTTTTTTTAAATAGTCAAAATAAACCCTAAATTTGAGAAGAGGAAACGAGGCAGAAATATTCCCTATCAACACTAACAGAATGCATCAGCACAATGACCCAAGCCTTTACCCATATAAATGGGGTCAAATATCAAGAACAAGTCCCAACCAAGAAGGCTACGGGACTCATCAAACATGGTCTCCATAAAAAATGGTGAGATTGATCAATGTGATGCAGCTTCTGCTGTATGTGGAACTCCCTGCAGACTATATATATTCCAAAAGCTCACATTTTCTTGGCACTCAGCTTTACTCGTTACCTAACCAAACAACTGGCGTTACTCCAAGACTTCCCAGATAAATCCGGCAATGCCGGTGCAAAATACTCACAAGTTTCAATCTTTCTAACATATGCAAAATACTCACAAGTTTCAATCTTTCTAACATAATCTTGAAGACAAGACACATAACACGAAAACCAAAGTAAGAAAACACTCCCCCTTAAACTCGTTAAAAACAATCAATCCGAGATACAAACCCTCGTCCCATCTTAGGCCATCTTCATCTCAACTTAAAAATTCTTCCAAAGAATGCAGTACCCTGGTCGTACATAAGCTTCCATTCCCAGAAAGGAAACATCCGAGCTTCCAATATCAACAGTTCCACCATATAATGAAACCGAAAAGCACTTAAAAAAAAAAAAAAGCAAATTTATTGAAGGCCCAACGAAGGAACCAAAATGGAGGTTCAAAAAAGTCGCCTTTTTTTAATTAAAAACATTCCTTTTCGGTAGTTTTGGTGAAAGGGGGAAGGGGAAAAGCAATGAGATTACTACCGAAGTGGGTTTCCTTGATTGAATCCGAAGCTGGAGTTGACGATCATGGCCACCCAGAAGGCGATGAAGATAACGAGGAACACCAAATCCCTGCATTTCCGGTTGTGCCTTATGATCCCGTCTCCCATCTCGCCGTCGCTTCCGCCGCTACCGCCCCCAGCCGTCGTGTACCTCCCTACGATCACCCCAAGCGGCACCCCATTCGCCAATTTCTCTTCTCCCAAGAGCACGAGAGAGAGAGAGAGCAGTCGGGAGTGGGGTCGGTGGACCGAAGGGAAAGCGACTTCGATCTGGTGTTCCTGAAGAGCAGTTTTATTTTGGGAAAGTCGGTGGGCTTGGTCTTAAGATGTGCTTTTTGTCGTTTGTCTTGTTCTGGGAAAGTGGTTAGTAATGTTGTGTGGAGAGTATAAGGTAATAAAAAGACGGGCTCTTGGGACAACATCTAGACACGGGTTTTAGTATTGACTAAAAAAATATTTACAAAAAATCTTAAATCTTTTGGTAGATCGCTTTCAAGAATCCGTTATCTTGTCTTGTTTCACTGGGTACAGAATACAGTGAGTTACTCAATCCTTGCCTGGCTCGCTCCGTGAGGAGAATGCACCTGCCAAAGATGATCTAGCTCCTTAAATTTTGAAAAGAAAAGAGTCAATTTAAATGTTAGTTGGCCTTGAGCTTAGGTTTTACTTTACTCAGTTGCTTCCAAGGAATTGTCTGGTGCTAGTATACATCAGTGGTTGGTGTTCGTTGTTGTTTACTTATTTGTCTAATTCGTTAGTTATTGGCCCAGTATTAACTCTTAATCATAAGAGATTAAGTGGCTCTAAATAAAGCAAACAATAATGGTGGATAAGGTCTTACCTTGAAAGTAATAGCCATGGCCCATACGATGATATGGAGCCAACGTGGCCTACATGGATCTAACCTGTGGAATCAACTCACCAAACTTGGGTTTAAGGCCATCAATGATTGTTAACAGCAGACAACGGTTCAGTTTGATGATCCTATCTGTTTATAAATATTGCTGCCTGGACACGGCATGCGTTGTCTCGATTGTTAACATGTGTCTGTCAAAATTTAGAAAACTAATAATTACCATCTTGTAATTTAGGGGACATATATTATATCTACAAAATCATCTTAATTTAAAATGAAAAAAAAAAAAAAAAAAAAGGAGTCAACATATAGGGAATGTCCATCCAAAAGTTATAGTTATTTATCTTACATTGATATGGTTATTTAAAAAGGGTTCAGGTCCTATCCATTGTGCTAAAAAATAATTTTTGTTCTCTCGTGACGTCAATTGTTGGATTGCACAACATCCGTTTCAAATCTGTGCTGGCAAATGAGGAAAAAAAAAAAATTAAAATGCTTTGAAAATTGTGCAAAACATGATGTGCGAGAGATAATCTAATGGTTGATGTCAATCATTATTTCGTGCATTGGGTACAATCCAAACCCTATTTTAAAAATCCTCTTATAATCCATGATATATGGATTATAATATATTAAATTCAGCAACTATCTTCTTATGCACATATTGACCAACTTAACCAACCAACACAGGGAGCAATTCAACAAATTAGTATCATGCCACAGCCACACCACAAACTCATCCATGATTGATTGAATGGTGTGTGGTTCAGATCTAGCCAAGAACAAATAGTTTTAGTGAGAGAAGAAGATCACAAGAAACCTTGAGATTTTTGCACCGCAAATTATGCAAGAAGGTTGTAGTGTGCTTGCATGCGAATCATCTAGTCATGCATTAATCAAGATTTACCATGAATTGCATCTTGCTTCATTGGAAATTAACTGTACTATCGACATAAACCACTCCCTGATCAAAATTACATGCTTGCATTGTGAAACACTAGCTAAAGGAAATGTAGATCATATGAATACACTTGGGGATCCACAACAGTTTTTCTTCTCTTGTAGCTTAAGGACATTTAAATAATGAGTAAAAAATACTTAATAGAAATTTCCTCTAAGAATTAATGTGTGCAGTCCTCTTTCTCCTGACTTATAGAATATTAATACTTTATTTGAATACCTTTGAATAATTATACTGGTAAAATCATACAAAACTTCTCACTACTTGTGGGACCAACTTCTCACAATTTGTGGTACCGGGAATAATAGTGGTCTACCTAAGAATCTTTATATAAATTTTTTAGCCGACTCAACTAACTTAGAAATAATTAATAAGTTATTTTTCAATAAAATTAATAATGGATTACTAATATTCTTGAAAATAAATTTTCTGATAAAGCTGGCCGGATGCTGACTTGGCGTACGTGTGACCTGTGATCATTGTTGTTTTAGTTGGAGAAATGTCTAATATATGGTTTCTTTGGTAACTTTAGAATAATTTCTCCAATTAAATCCGTGGTTCTTTGCCAACTTTGCATGGGTGGTTCTGGGCCCATAGACGTCATCTTTTCAGCTTATTTCATCGTATCATGCCGGATAGGCGGATACGACTACATTATACCAATGTTGAAAAAAAAATTAATGCAGGACACTTCTAAAGTTTCTTCAAATATGATTAGCTTGTTACCTTCAAGAGTACCACAAATGAAAACAAAATTTTGCCTATCAATTCAACTAAGATATGCGACAATTTCATCTGTAGTCACAGACATCTCCTTGATATATAAATTTCAGCTTACAGCTATCCATTGGATATCAGTAACCTACATAACTTACAATCATTAGACACGCTGAATGCTTGTTTGCTTTGATGGAATTAGATAAAACCACCTATATCATCTATCTGTGACTTTCCACGCTGGATTGAGTGGCCATGGTGATCTAAATCTCTCACTTAAAAATAACTAGTTGAATAGGGTCTACATCAAACCCGGCAACATGGCAAAAGTTTTTGCAGAAAGGAAACGAGTAGGGAAGGGGAAAAAACCTCTTAACAGAATTTTTTTGAGCAATTATATATTCTCATTATAGAATTATACAGGATAGGGTCTTGTTGTTTAAGCCCCAAGTCCATCTTGGTCCCTGTCCAGAATGATATTTAAGTTTCTTAGCTTTTAAGCCATTTCGGTGGCACCTTTTTGTGGCCTAGACGAGACCAGACATCCATATGGATTCGGGTCCCATCAAACTTTGTACAAGGCCTCGTCATGGATTATTTCTTGTCGTAAAAACTAATGTCATCCTTCTCCTAAAAAGCATTAGATCATGGTTGGCAGCAATATTGGCATCCACAATTATCAAACATAATGCTTGAACTTAGGGACATAAGAAATGTAATAATGTGGCTGTCCAATGATCACGAGAAAGGGATAATCTTAATCATGTACTGGTCCTTTCATATCATCCATGCATGTCATCTAATTAAGATGAAGATGATTGATGTCTCAGCAAATCTTATATGGACTTATATATCCTCGCTTTTCTAGGGGATCGATTGTCAGTTCCTTAGGTCCCACCTGATTAATACTAGTAATGCCCTAGCTAGCACATCGGCGAAGGCGAACTCACTCCTAGCTGCTCATTGCAATCCATAAGACAAACTCATCTCATTATGATTCATGACAATGTAGCCCTTTTTTTGGGTACATTTGGATATCTTGCACTATCCTTGAGTAAAATGACAGTGTACCCTTCAATGTTTGGCGAAGTGTTCTAATATGGTATGCAACACTTGCACATCAAGGACATGGAGAGAAAGCAGGGATATTCTTCAAAGTGGGGAAATATCCTGCTAAGTGTTAGAATGAAAAGGAGAATATAGGGCCTTATACCATGTGGGAGTACAAGTGAGCTATACCATGTTGGAGTACAAGTGAGCTATTATAAGTCTATCCTATCATTTTACTGAAATAAACTTCGCCAATGGCAGACAGAAAGCCTATCCTCTTTTAGTTACTATTTTATCCCCAAACAATCTCTCAACACTCAAAAATTGGGAGAGCAATCTGATCTTTATGATAAAATCCAAACTATCATGAAATCCAATACACATTAAATGCTCCTATCCCCTCTATTTTTTTCTGCTCTATCATGAATAGATATATGCCCCTGATGGTAAAAGAAATATCCCTTTCAAAGTCTATTTCGCAACCAAATGCTATCTAAAACTTTAAGAAGGAAGCATGGAACGGATTGAAGTAAATGAAACAACTCGGTAGGACACCTAATTAAACTAAATGGGTGATTAGTATGAATAATTGGTGTTGTAGCAGGGGAAGCAAGTATAGAGCACGTGCTTGGGTTCTACATCAAATTCCTTAGTGTGCTTTTCTTTCCCATTTACTATAGCTTACTTCCTTGTTTTGATATGAGATTTTAATTTTGAAGTCTAATCTTTGATATTAATTTCGCACTTTCAAATCGTTAAGATTCAAGGTTAGTATCAAAGTCATTGTTGAATCAGAAGAACAAAAAATTTCAGAAGCCTTTTCGATGGTGCTATTTGTCTTCCTCAAAATTTAGTGTACATTGCATAACAATCTTTCAGAAACTTTATTTTCTTCATTTTTCTTGGTAAAATTATGAAAGCAAATGGATATGTACATTAAGCACAAAAGGAGAGGCTACTCTTCTCTCCAAAAATTGGTGCTGCACCTCATGAGTGACTTGATATGATGAAAACAGAATTTCTTTATTTTGTACTTGGAATTAAGGAGTAAAATTTAAGATACCTTTGTTTCATATCTTGTACCTTTTTGAGAGTCTATATTGCAACAAAATTTAGACTAGCTCTGGATTTGTGCATTCATTTCCCGATTTATGCAATAAAATCTCTTGCATAGATAGCTATTATGGTAATCCGTTGAGAAGGTGAACATATTGTCTCTGAACTAATTAGTGTTTCTTTTTGGCTGTTATATTGCATTTAGTATGCACAGAACTGATCTTTAAAGCAAGTTTTGTGAGATGTTCTTGTTCTCGTCACATCCGAGAGAAACAATAGATGAAAACCTGAGGGAATAAAGTGTGGCTTCAGTTACTCGTTGAAATCTTCAAAAACAAGATAAGGTTGGAATAAGAACTTTTATCATTCTTCTATAGTTTGTTAAAGATTGAGACAAGTTGTGGGAGCTAATGAGGGTTTTGGCTGATGAAAAATGTGAACTCTTCTTTCATTAAGATGCTTTTCATGGAAGGTGTGGGTATGCCCCCATTCCCTGCCACAGTTTCAGCTCAAAAGGTAGTGGATTCTTTAAGTAATAAACAGACTGGATCCTTCAAATCCTAACTGATCATAAAATGGAGACTGTAGATATTTTCAGACTGCCAACTTTTCTACACTACAAAAAACTGAGCTTCGATCAAATTGGATTGCACAAAATGGGTTGCTGAATTCCATTGATCCTTTCTGAATGAATCAAAACTTGCTCATCTGAACACCATAAATTGCTCAGATCTTACAAAAGATGTGCAAGATATCAGTGGCCTGTCATCCTGTTCAACCTTTTGTCTTCCAATATAGATTAAAATATGAAATTCAGCACTCTATAACTGTGGCAGGAACTGATCATCAGCTATCTCAAGAAGTTCAATCAACTCCTCACTTGTGCATGAGAAGTGGAGCCTAACTTATTCAATAGGTCAACTGCTTCGGTTGTTGCCATTGACTACTGAGCAACTGCAGAAATAATATCCATAATTGAGGAATACATCAATCATTATGTGGCTCACCTAGCCAGTCTGATCTCACCGTGTGGATCCTCTGTTGTGCATCACATCATGCCGTGCACAGCACGCCCCATCCATCGCACGATGGACAGCCGTGTACGGCCATGTGCAACAGATGTGCATCCATGTGCGGTGGTCCATCGTGCGATGGATGGTGCGCTGTGCATCACACTGTACGGTGCACAGCAGAAAACCCGAGAAAACCTGAACTCTTGATCTCATATATCATTTAACTTGTAAAAATTTTTTTCATGGCAATATATTTTCTCAAACATGATTTTGAGGCCTTCAGAATTCGTTCCGGTAAGATGCATCTGCTAGCTTAAATCTCCCAAAGACCTATCAATTAGAAGCAGGTAACCCACAAAATGGTTTCATAGGAGACTGCAAAATGTCATGGCTCTACAAAATGAAAAATGCTATCACTGGATTTTATACTGAATATTATTCTAAAAGGATCAAAGAAGTGCAATGACATGACATAGAAGCTCCACTTTGTTCACCCATGATTTTTGATGGATCCTATACTCTCTACTCCACACTTCCAATCGTATCTCCAAGAAATCCTTGCTTATGGTTGGTTGCACCCAATAAACTTACATGTTTACTTGCTGGAAGACCAAAAAATAAGTATAGATTTTTCTCCAACCAGAACACACACACACACACACACACACAAAAAGAAAAAACTTCAGACCAGTTTAACTGGTTATTCTGAGGTCCTTTCAATACGTTCACATGAAAATTGATTAGTCTTACCATTGCGTCAGAACCAACAGGCACGTTCACGTCTGATGGAGACTTATCAGCGAACAGTCAAGCTTTCAAAGTGAAACATGGGGCAAAGGAGGCCATTAGATTCCCCATCACATCCTCAACGAGCTTCCAATAGTAAATCCAATGTTGGCAACAAAAATTCCCACACTTCAAAAAAGGCAATGCCAGACTGGAAGCGAGCGAAGCCCTTTACATCAATATTTCACAATAATACTGGTTACAAGCACTGGATTGTATATTTACAGATTCTGGCTTAGGATACAAATTTTGTCTTTTTAACAGGCCATGAAGTTGAAAGTGGCTTCAACTCTCACTGCCAACAAACCTCCTCTTATTACAGCTAATGTATAATCTTCTCCAGAAATGCTCCCCCTCTGTTTACAAAAATGCCTGTCTTTATCTAAATAGACCTAAGGACAAGTCTTGATAGAAGGGAATTGCATTTTATTCCTATGACATTCATGTACATGTCTATGGGCAAAGGTGGTATAGAAGAAAGTATGGGACTTGTAGTTCTTCAGAACAATAAAAGGCATAGAACTGCACAGCAGAAGAGGAAGAGCCATAGCTGGTGCAGCGAGCTCTCCACCAGCATCTGCTGCCGCCTACGCCTTGGGCTGTTCATACTTGCTGTTAAATCATACTGGCGGCTCCTATGATACAATCCAGCCTCATGATTCCGGAACACCCCAGGAAAGACAGCAACAGCCAACTCCCCCAGCACGCCACCTGCCATGGAATGGAACACGGGCGCTGCCAGCAGTGATGAAGATGCTGACATGACACCAAAACTATAAGGATAGTGTTGTTGGTGGTGATGATGATGGGAAAGTTGTCTCTGTGGTATTGATGGATGGATATCAAAGTGTTCCTCCTCATGAGCACGAGAGGACTGGTGTTCAATAACCGAAGCAATCAGAGCATGGTCCTGGTAAATGGAGGGTCGGTGGGGGATATTGAGGTTCTGATCAGATTCCTTCTTGTTACTGGGACCATGACCATAGAGCGGGACAAGAGTGTCCTCCGAGAGCGGGGCCCTGCAGACAGGACACTGCTGATGTGAAGTAGTCTGGACTTGCAACCACTTGTAGATGCAGGACCAGCAGTAGAGGTGGCCACAGAGGGTGACAACAGGTTCAGACACAAAGTCCAGGCAGATGTTGCAGTCGAAGCAGCTATTCGCAGAAGGCGAAGGAGAATCCACCCTGCACTTCTTTGATGGCTCTTTCCCAACCTGAGATTCCTTAACATACCCTTCCACAGTCCCTTCTACCTCCATGTGGTCTCAAGCACTCTCTAGTATCTGGCAATTGGGAGCAAGGAAATTTTTAGTCATTGAAATGCTGGAAGAGTTTTGCTAATAGAGTGGGTTAACAGAGTTATATTTTTCAAAGAGGACGATATGAATGTGGCCAAAGATTGGCATGCCTTACAAGATGCCCATGACCATAAGCCAACCTTCGAATGGGGACCGCATAGGCTGGCAGAATTTCTAATTTCTATGCATAAGTTCAGGAGATGAGGCTGTCTAGCTGATGGACTGTTTGACGAAGAAAAGTTGCCATGAATGGAGCCAAAGTTTGCCGAACTAAGGGCTTAGCATAAAGAAGAAAGTCCTGTTTTTTGCCTGACAGGGACAAGCTTAAAAGCTTATGTAATATAGATAAGATCGCACTTGTCCTGTTCTCCCAAATTGTGTATAAATCTAAATGGAAGATAGATACTTCAGGCATGAACATTGGACGATCAGTTTGCCCTCCAACATACTATCAAATACACAACCATTTACAATGAAAGATTTGGAGGCCAATCCTGAGTTTATCCAAAGGTGGAGTGAACAAACATATCTGTTTCCTATTGTCATTTTGAACAATCAACATCATAAGAGAAATTCCCAAGTAATCAAATCTGATGTGCTCTCTGTAACATTCCTTTGTTTACATGAGAAAACACTACTAATAATTGTTGCTGTAACTATTAGGGAGCTTACCTAACTTCTTTAATGTTGCAAAAAGCCACATGTTTGTTTCTTTGAGATAGAGATATGGACACCCTTCTGCCAACCCAAAAAAAAAAAAAATCTTCTGTAGACATTGTTTTTATACTTATATTTTTGTTTTGATGCAGTGCTGTTGGAGATTGTAGAGTTTTTATCAGGCTGACAACTGATCCTACAGTAAGAAATAATTCAAAATATTGATTACATTCAGATGTGCTTTTTCAGTAAAAAACACAAAAAAGGTTTCAAATACAGCTGCTAATTTAACTCTAATTACAAGGATGGTACGACTTTCATCACAGAAGCAGCAGAGATTAGCCTTAGCATAAATGACATGAGTTCAGAGACTCACCTCTCATTTCCAACATCAAGTAAGTGGGTCCGTAACAGTCTAGGATAGAGAGGTGGCTGATGGCAACATTAGGAAGTCTGTGATACCACTAGGGTCCATGAGAAGAACAGATTCTTTCTTTTGAATTACTTTATGAGTTTTTCATTTTTCACTAGGAAGGAGCATGGCCAGAGCTTAATGGAGACAAGCAGCAAGAACTTGATTTTTTTTTTTTTTTTTATAAAAAGGGGAGAGTGAGAGAAAAAGAACAATTCACTCGATGATTCGTTCTTTGTTTGTAGTGTACATAGTAACTGTTCCTTAAGCTGAGATTTGCATCCCTCAATGATTCATATGCATTTGCGACTATTTTAAAAATAAGATTGAACACGGCTTGAAGAATAGACAGCAGGGAAATGACTTGTAAAGCCACAACACCAATTGGATTCGGATAAGGCTCAATTATTGGTGGGACGGATGAAGTGAGTGTATTTTTTATAGTTCTGGTTTAGTATATGTGATCACAACATAAGGGTAGGCAGCAGCTAAGTCTCTATTATCTTTAAGAATTAAAAAAAAAAACAAAGAGAGTTTAAAAGAATCGCTCGTATTTTAACGATACAATCCATGGAAAGAACTTGAAATGCCTTTCAGACTATCACACATGCATGTATACAACATCCACCTAATTCAATTGTTTTTCCCCTTTCGTGAAAAAGAAGAAGAAGAAGAGAATATAGACTCCATAAACGAGAAGGTAAAAAAAAAAAAAAAAAAAAAATCACACATATGTAAATAGATGAAAAACTACGATTTCGGGGATGTTGCGAGTAGAGGAAGTTACTAAGTTCTTGGCCAACGATCCAGAGAAACAAACTCTACCAGGTGAAGGAAAAAGAAAAAGAAAAACAGATAAAGAACAGTCTTTTCCATCAAAAGAAAATTCCAAAAAACAAAAAATAAATTAAAAAAAGATGGTTTTTTTTTTAAGAGGAAAACAAAATCCAGCGGAAGGCCCAAGTTGAGGTGCAAAGAGAAAGAAGACATTAGTGACCCACAGTTTCTACAGATCAAGTGACCGAAAAAAGAGCGATAAAATAACCAAAAACCTTTTTTTTCTTCCTTTTGTCGGAGGAAAGGGGTGGGGAAGGATTAATAGAAATTTCTATCTTTCAATGTTCTCTTCGGCCCCTCGCCGGCTAATCTTGATCGCTTGATTAAAACCCCTAGATCCAACGCAATTCGGAATTTCATGGACGATCAATGAAAAATGGAACGCTCGAAACGTTTCATCAGCGAAAGAAATAAAGAAAAAAAAAAAAAAGCGATTTCCATGAAAACTCAAGTTCCATCTTTTCCTTCTCCTTGTACTCCTTCATCTAAACGAAAACTCTTCTGTTCCTAGAGATCGACCCAACGAAACATTCCAAACTAAAAAAAGTAATCTATTTTCCCATCAAAATCTAAACTTTCCATCGATCGGAAGGATCTTCCTCACAAAGATCAATCATCAAACCTGAACGAACCCAAAAACACTAGCAAAAACCAAAAAGAAAAAAAGAAAAAAAAAGAAACAGAAGCTTCTAAAGAACATACCAATTTGGAAGAACCCAGCGGCAAATCCCCTTTCTCTTTATCTCGCTCCCTATCTGTTCCTCAATGGAGAGTTCTTTTGGGCGTCAGCAAGGAGGGGCGGCGAATAGCTCCGGCGACAGTGGCAGAAGCAAAAAGAGGGCGATTCAGGCAAGCTATGGTCGGGGAAGCAGTCCCCCTTCTTGATTTATAGGCCGTGGACGAGACGTACCCTAACGTAACCATTCCTGGAATCGGCTTCCCATCCAACGTGCCGACAACTCGTGCGAATCCGGTCTTATTTTTATTTTTATTTGGGTAAATTATCCGGTTTTACTTTGACCTCCGGGAACTCAGAGTTGTTTATTATTTATGAGTTCCCTCTTTTTTTACGAAGTCCACGCGGATCCGGGTGGCATTGCCTCCCTTGAGAGTAAAAACGAAGACCCACGCGGATGAAATTACTAGTATTTACTTACCTTGCTATCAAAAGGATCAAATATTTACCCCCCGACCCACGAAGAAAAAGGGAAACTATTTACTTACCTGGAGAAATGAGTTACCATTGCGTCGTGGAAACAACCGGGATACTGGAGGGTTCGAGAATCTGGAAAACAGTAAATGGGAAAGCTGTGTGCTAATTAATGGCTTACTTAGTTTTCTTATCCAAAACTTTACCCAGCACCAGCTGTCCTACATACTTTTCACCAACGGGGATGAAAATGGATTTTTCTTCGCAACCAGCTGTCTGTGGGTATTTTCTACCAATAGAAGTAAAAATAGACTAAATATAATATCCATCCACGTACATTATTTATTCAAATATATTTGAATGAATATTCATATATATATATATATATATATATATATATATATATATATATATATATATATATATATATATATATATGATAGATATATTGATATACATAAACAACTATCAAATTTATATTTAAATATTTAATTTTATTTATAATTATCTCAATATTTACTTGACTAGTTTATAACCATATGCAATATATAGGATATCAAAATTAGATCAATAACATATATTATTAAATAATTGCACTATAGCAACATAAATTTTTCTCAACTGGATCAATCATATTTTATCAAATATTTGCACTATAACAATATAAATCTTCCTCAACTCGATCAACCACACGTTATCTAAGGCTTGAAGCCTTGAGATCTTCTCCGCAGGATCTTTAGAAAAGTAAATATCACGGGTGCAATAGAACTCGTCAGTCATGTCCACCGCTTTTGCGATCGTTGGACTTTCGCAAGAAAAAATTGAGAAAGTTGATGACCTCTACATCATTCTTGCTCTCGGCCTCCCAACCGCCTTCAATTTCTCCGATCGATGCTCCCTCCCCTACCTTCGCGCCTCACTCGACCTCCTAGTCACTGTCATCTTCCTTCAAAACACCCACGCCACCCGCTCCACTCTTGAGATACCCACTTCGCCGATCTCAATCGTATCCTCTATCTTTTCTACACAACCCCCTTTGCATCCATGTTTCCTCCCCATCTTTGTGGTCGGGCGATGATGAAGATGGCACAAGTTTGAAAGCTGTACGGAAGAAAATTGGGAGATAGAAGGTGGAAGACTCGAAGTCAAAAATAAAAAGATTATTCTATGTGGATACGTGACGGACAGTATCGTAAGAAAAAATAAATGCATGATAAATGATGGTTGATACCTCTATTTTAATATATATAATATAGATTTACTATCAAGCTAGTAATTTATCTAATTTTAATGATCATAAAATTTAATTATTTAATTAATATTTATCTTTAAATCGAATATTATAAATATCCCATTCATATCTAATAAATATAAATATAAATTTTTATATTTATTAATATATTTTAATATCAAATAAAATAAATATAAATATAATTATATTAATATATAAATCCTATGCAGTCTCATTCACCAATGAAAGGCCTCCTCAGAATAGGTTATACTAAAAAGGACCAGCCCCTTCGTGATCTAGTGTAGGGTTTGAAAAAAATACCTGATCCACTGGCTTGTGGTGGTGTTGAGATGACGTTCTCATTCATTGAAAAAAGACCGCCTGTTCTTCTAAACTCGATTTTAAATTAAATATTTTTTAATAAAAATTAAAAATTTATGATTACATTCAGAGAAGAGAAGATAGTTATGTGGGGATGTCTTTTTTAATTTTAATTTTTATTAAAAAAAGAAAAAAAAAAGAAAAGGAAGAAGAAGAAGAAGAAAAGGAGGAGGAGGAAGGTGGAGGAGGGGAAGAAAGGATTAGATTCAATTATGGAAAAAAAAAACAAAGGGCGGATCTAAGGAAGCCACACCGTATCTTCTTCGATCCCGCATGAGCATTCCGTAGAAGGTACGTGGGACATGTCAGCATGTGTCATTTAAGTTGGCAAGAATTATAGAACGTTGCATTTAAGATGTCAGGACCATCCTTGAATGGTGTGCCTGTTAGATCTTGAGTTTGGCCAGAACCTGTCATGTCATCCAACTGTTCCGCTTTCGTTTAATGCATCCCTAATTTTTTCCACGTGATAATTCTATTGTTTCATGTTTCGCCCCTTCAGTTTCTCACTACATAAGAAAAAAAAATAAAATTATAGTTACCTTGCTCTTGTACTTCTACCAAAATTTAGCAATGGGCATCCATAAAATATGCGGCGCTGAAGATGCCTACAACGTATTTATATATATATATATATAAATATCTTGATAATTCAGGATTACTTGTTTTATCTCATGATAATTTTTAATTAAAGAATGAAAAATTACTATTTAGAGACCTAACGCATCACCTAAGAGCTACATTAGATGCTATTTATATTTGCACATAAACCATGTCCAATTAGGTACTCTCTATGGTATTGGCCCTTATTTCTCGAGCTCTAAATACTAATATATTATTCTTTTTCATAAATCATATGAAAATAAAATATTATAAAGTTGGTATGGAACATTACACCCATAAAATAGATTTGGTATGATTCATCGTATGCAACACCATCCAATCGGAAATGCTGTTCATTTTTCTATAATAAGTAAAATCTTAAAAGATTATAATTATTACCAGATCTCAAACACTAATATATTTGGTATTTTCATACCAGAGGGATTAGGAAGCGTGCAGGAAAGAGCAGTGAAGCTTCTGGTCGAAGTTGGAGAGAGTCAACAAAGAAGGATTGTTTAGGTTTTTATCAAAAATAAAAATAAAAAGAAGGATTATCTAAGGAAGGCTGGCTGTGAGACCAAGTAAAAAGATGTGCACATGAAACATAACACTGATAAAAGCGACTCTCTTCTTGTCTCTTTGCAAAAATCGAAAGTTGGTGGTGCCCTTGGTCAAAATTGTCAGGTCCTCGTTTTATATTCGCTAGGTTTAAGCGTTTAAGATGGCATTCCAATTTCATCTTATTTTAATCTTTGTTTAATCAACTTGGCAAGCCCAATTAAGATAAGCTCATGATGTGTTTCCGAGTCTGTTCAGTTGCAATTCGACAAGTGGAAACTCCGAATCCGTGAAGGAATCAACAAATCGATGCACATAATGCGCTTTATATGGCACTTCAGAGTGACACATTTCTTTTAAGTGCCACCATGACAAAATAAGAATCTTTTAGAAAGAGATGAAATCTTTAGAAAATCTTAATATATCGATTTGTGATACGTGTACCTCACACGATCATGACAAGAGGCCTCTCCTCCAGAATGTGGATTGGGTGGCCGGTGGTGAGGGTTGCCTAAAATAACATCTCTCACAAGATAGCTTTTATTCACTAAGCATCATTAAGCGTCACCAAGAATATGAAGCACATGCAGTTCTTGTCTCGTATTCATCTTTTTCTAAACTCTTATCAACTTTTATTTCCTTGCTACATCACTTATATCTTTCATTCCTTTTTCTAGAAGTAATGGAGAAAGTGAGACGCTTCCTCCAAATTTTTTAGTCATCCATATTTTTCATCAATGGCTTATTCTATCACGTGTTTTGTATATGGAGATTGTGCCGTTTAAAATGCTTAATATTCTGATATAGAAGAGTTTTCATAGCCAAGAACTTAAAAGCCGTTGTCATTTTTCTATAATTTTGGTATTTCTTAACATCAACATAACAATTCTCCACGACTTAGGACAACGATTTTTTGCAGTGGCTGAGGTTACTTTTGGATACTAATCCATGAACTGCCATATCTAAACCTAAGGTGCCTGATATTTACTCTTATTAGACCAAGAGAATAGAAAATTAAAATTTCAGAAAAAAAATACAACATATCATCCCATTTATGTAACCCAATATTCAGAATCTCCTTTATGGAGAAAATTTATAAAGAAATAGAATGTGATTAACTTTTTTTGAATCATTTATTCCATTGCAGTAGCCGTGGCCATCCTTATACCTTAATGATGATGAAAATATATTCTATGTATACTATGTGCACTATATCACCATGCATCCTGTCAATCGCAATTGCTCATTGTAGTGCATCTAGAAGTGTCCTTAATGAATGAAGCTCAAAGGAGCGATCATTTGTTAAGTGATGATATATATAGTCATATGATGCATGTTGTATAGGATATAATTTCATCTAAAGATATGAGAGACGAACGGGCACAAGATTTGTGCAGGGCTCTCGTATCCGGGAGATGGACTAGTGGGTTTTTAATTAAAGCTCATGGCACATCTTAGTGAATGACAACACCAAGATAAACCGAGATCTATAGATTTTTATTCATCATGCAGATGGAAGATGGATCAAATTCTGTAGCAAGATGGGCAGATATTGGAAAGTATAGCTCGTCTGCACTCTCTAGGTCTCATGTAGTCTGGTAGCGACGATGGATCGAAAAGGCACGAGCACACAACCAGCCCGTGCATGTCACCACGAGCAAGCAACCGAGGAACCGCGTTGTGCCACCACCAAGTTTAGCTTATTTTTATATCAAAGATTCTCCCATTGTCTGGCTCTTCCTGCCAGGCCTCCATTGCTTCCTAGTCCCAAAAGAAAAGATAATATGATAAGATAAAATAAAATATAGAAGGAACGCGTCAGTATCTCAGCTCAAAGAAAGAGGATTAAAGTGATCACGTCCAAAGAGTGAAGATATACGGTCGTGTCCCAGCTAGAATAATTTTATACGGCTGTTACGTAAGGAGGGGCAATCACATTGTTTTTTCAATAAAATCCAGATTTCGGTTCAGTTATCCTCCGTTCTCATAGTCTCTGCAGTTTGGCTTTATCCTTCTTTTTTTATTGTCTTATCCTGGTAGGAATGCCAGCTCTTGATGCTAAATAGTGGACTTAAATCCCATTGCTATCTCCCCTGCTATAATCTAATATATATATATATATATATATATATATATATAATGAATTTTTTATTTCCATAGGATGCTCTGTTATATTGATTATATCCTATTCTATTTCCATTATTTTCTCTATATTATATCTCAAAAATAATTAAAAAGAAAAAAAAAAACTACAGCTTGCGCACCACAAGGATTATATAATAGAAACTCAATGCTTTCCATCGCTACGTGGATTGGGGTGGAATAAAGCCGAGCCAAGTCAAACAGCCAGAATCTTGACTTCAACTTGAATGAAAATTTTATTGGCATAGGATGCTCTGTTATATCTATTATATCCTATTCTATTTCCATTATTTTCTCTATATTATATCTCAAAAATAATTAAAAAAAAGAAAAAACTACAGCTTGTGCATTGCAAGGGTTATATAATAGAAACTCAGTGCTCTCTGTCGCCATATGGATTGGGGTGGAATCAAGTCGAGCCGAGCCAAACAGCTAGAATTTTGAGTTCAACTTGATTTAAAATATTCGGGTACAAAACTAA
The DNA here is from genome assembly GCF_000442705.2 of Elaeis guineensis. Classification (NCBI taxonomy): domain Eukaryota; kingdom Viridiplantae; phylum Streptophyta; class Magnoliopsida; order Arecales; family Arecaceae; genus Elaeis; species Elaeis guineensis. The sequence goes on along the minus strand of NC_026004.2, from coordinate 6,802,087 downwards.
ACTCAAGATTGATTAAGCTTTAAAATCTCATGTTTGAGTTCAGCTCGATGAAGAAAAAAATAATACTCCAAATCGACTCAACTCGATTTGAATATTAACCGAACCATACTCGAATTCAAATTCGAATTTTCACCTACTAATAATATAAATTAATATATAATTATAAATAATATATTATTATTAAAAATATATATAAATTTGAATAAACTAACGAGCTTTTAATTCAAATATCTTACTATTCGAGCTTGACTCACAAAATTATTCAAGTTAATCGAGTTCGATAATAGTCTAGTCGAGTCGAGTCGAGCTCAAAATAGTTCGACTCTTTTGAACCCTAGTATGGATGCCTATATTAATAACATATGTACTAAACTTTCTATTCGCCACTTGGATGACTTATTAATGATATCATTGATACGATGATTAATGTGGTTCTTTGATTTAGATGATAAGTAGACTATATATATTTGGTTACACTTGAGCGGGTCTCTACTCAAATTCAATCAGATCTACATTGAACGATAGGATCCCATATCAATGATTCAAACTGTTGAATATGATTTACCATCTTTAAATTGCTTACATATAAAAAATCATATAATTTGAAGACTTCTAATCTTTGTATCAAATGATATATATATATATATATATATATATATATATAATTTAATTTTATTTAGACTATCTAATTTTTAACCACTTAATGTATAAATTAGAGGATCTCCAAATCATATGATTTTTAATAATATTAGTTTATAATCCCGTGCGATGCACGGGATACAATTTCTTCCTCACCCTCATCCGCCTCCTCTCTTTCTCCCTTGCCGACGGCTTTCCTGCCATCCTCTACCTCCTTGCCGCTTTCGCCGGCCGCTGTGAGGCCCCCCTCCACACCCCTGTCCTCAATCTCCTCGACTCTTTGCCGCTCACACCGCAACAACTTACAAAAGAACTTGTATGCTCAAGAAAAAACCTCAATCGAAACCTAAGAAATCCCTCCGATCTCCATGCTCTCCTTCCTGCCTCATCCTCCTCTGCCTCCTCATCCTCCTCTCTATCTCCCATGCCGATGGCCTCCCTGCCGGTTGCTGTGAGGCCCCCCTCCACACCCCTGTCCTCAATCTCCTCGACTCTTTGCCGCTCACACCGCAACAACTTACAAAAGAACTTGTATGCTCAAGAAAAAATCTCAATCGAAACCTAAGAAATCCCTCCGATCTCCATGCTCTCCTTCCTGCCTCATCCTCCTCTGCCTCCTCATCCTCTTCTCTATCTCCCATGCCGATGGCCTCCCTGCCGGCCTCCACCTCCTTGCCACCCTCCGCAAGCCCTCCCCCCCTCCCCCCTCACACTCTTGCCCTCAATCTCCTCGACCTTTTACTGCTCACACAGCCACAACTCGTACAAAAATCCGTATGCTCCAAAAAACCCCAACTGAAACATAACAAACCCCTTCGATCTCTATGCTCTCCTTCTTTCCTCGTCCTCCATCTATTCCTCTTTCTCCCCCCATCGATGGCCTCCCCACCGCCCTCCGCCTCCTCACTGACCACCACGAGATCCCCCTCTGCACCCCTGCCCTTAAGCTCCTCGACCCTTTACCACTCACACCGCCACAACTCACATAAAATCTTGTATACTCGAGAAAAAACTCTAATTGGAACCTGAGAAAAAACTCCAATTGGAACCTAAGAAACCCCTTCGATCTCTGTGCTCTTCTCCGCCACAAATCTATATATATTTTCATTGATTTTTTCAATATTTTTTTCATAAAAAAAATGATACATGACAGACTATGCCTTTGAAGAAAAAAAAAAAAAACATGATGAATAATGGAGGTATTCATCGAGGTTGATACCTCCATTTTAATATATATATATATATATATAATTTAAATATAATAAATCATATCTAACAATTCGCATCATTGAAATGGGACCCATTGTCCAATATAGATATAACCAGATTTACTTAAGTGTACCCAAACCCCTCTCTCTCTTTATCTATATATATATATATAAATAATCTATTCTATTATATTTATTCTATGCTACATCTTAGAGCAGTTCTAAAAAACAGAGAAACGGGACGACTTCTTAATACCCATTTCCAGTTCTTGCTGCAGCACATGCTACATCGTAATCTTACACGATCTTGTCCTAACGTTCCTCAAGGACTTGGTATAGCTGATTGATCCTGATCCATAGTCTATTGAGGAGGTCGTTAAGAGATTCCAAGCACACCTAGTCTTCTTGTACAAGGTAATGACACAATATCTACCATCCAGACCGAGGAAGGGATAAATGGCACCACAAAGCAACAAGAAAAATCATTAATTGTCCCAACAGGCTATACATCGCCTCTACAACCAACAATAGCAACTGCAATAAAAGAAATATTCTCAAACGAAAAACCCAAGAATAAGAACATCTATACTTGCAGCACTACAGAAAGCTGGTTTTCTTCCACATTTATAGATTCAAGTAGATCATATAGCAACATCTCCAACATCATCCATGAAATGCATCCGAGAAGGCACACACATTGCAATTTAAATAGTTTGGCATGTTTCCAATACATATTAGAACACGAGAAAATAGCACTAATCCCTAACAGAGAGGTAAAGGTTGTACAATATTATCAAATCCCTATAAAGCTTAAGGAATAAGTGGTATGAGGCATGTCCTGAATTCTAACAGATTATATGTAATTATGCATTTCAATCAAAAACAGGAAAACCGGCAGCAAAGAAGCTCAGTGCTTCTTTTTTTTTTCAATTCAAGCACTGAATCTTGTCAATTCCGACATCTCCAAAGTGAATTGAAGTTTGCAGTGATGCGACAGCAGTTGTGACCTCCGTAACTATATACAAAGCCTAAAGAGCAATGACTAACAGCAGAGAGTTTAAATTTCAGAACAAATCTTCTATGACATGTTGAAATAGTCTGGCTTCCGGAAAGCAAAACAACCACTTACTTCTTTATGAGTTTCTCAATGCATGTGATTAGAGTGCTCTCGGGCACAGCCCCAATAACTGTATCTTTCTTCTCACCATTCTTAAAAATCATGATAGTTGGAATGCTTCTAATTCCATACTCGGTCGCAATGTCCTGGTTCTCATCAGTGTTGAGATTCAAGCATTTAAGCTTTCCATCATATACTTTTGACAAGTTGCCAACAATAGGATGAATCATACGGCAAGGTCCACACCATGGAGCCCAAAACTCGACTAGCACTGGAGTATCACACTCCATAACAAGTGACCGCCAGGTTGATTTTGTCACTTCTGGAACTGTAATACAAGTGACCAAAAATATGCATAGTCAAAATATGTAGAGCAACAGAATAGCTACAATAGAGCTTTGTAATAATTTAAGAAAGCAAAGGCAAGGCTATGCTTTAAGCAGCACCATGAAACAAAAAAGATAGCTAGACAAGTTTGAAGGACTAGATTTTCATAATAAGATCCTTCTGAATAGAAGAACGAAAGGGACAGCTTTGACAAACAAACATTTCTTGCTTAGAAAGGAATTGTATTCACTTGTACAATGCCTACATTTATTGCAGACAGCACATTACAGCTGGTTGGATTAACGTGGTTTAGCATCAGAATATTGCATAGTAAATTAAGAAATTCTCAATATGAAAGGGAATTCAAATAGACATGTGAGTGGATGTTTGAATACCATGGCACTGTTATACACAAGGATAGGATGGTGGAAACATCAAATCAATACACTGAAACCTAATTAGCACAGGACAGTATGGGGTATTGGTCATTTACCATGGAGTCCTGAACCCTGTCCTCAAAACAAATCCATCCCAAGTCCAATCTCTTACCAGTGAGGACTTATGTGGACCATCCTGGTCCCTAACACTAGAAGCCTGAGGAGCAAGCGAGCAACTAGATATACTTATTATGTAGAGCATAAAGCTAGGTTTGAAATCACACCCTAAAGAAAAGAGAGTGATGAGGGATCCATGCATATACCTGTGTGCGAACCATATGCACGGCCCATGTACATATTTCATACAGGAGAAGGGGGAAAAATGTTACATAACAGAACGGATTTAGAATGAAAATATTGTACTATAACTAAATTGCCCACTACATTATCTACCTCTAGCAAAGAATGAACATATATCAAGTACGTGAAAAGAAACCTGCATAAGATATAAGATAGGCTGCCAGGTGAGAATGTCAACCCCCAAAAGAACACTGGTAGACACAATCTACCCACCTAAGAAACAGAATTCCTCGCTATCATACTGTCATCAAACAAAATTTCTCTAATATGACTTATCAATAATCCATAACCTACCAAATTTCTAAGTTACCCAACCCTAATCCAACATCAAATCCAACCAATCAATCTGGAACCCAACTCCACAATTTCTAACCTAGACGTAGTTCAAGTTCAGTCAGGTGAGGCAGACTTGTATTGGATCAGATCTAGCTCGGTCAGGTCTAATCAAGTTAGATCTTAGTCAAGTCAATTCATTTTATATTGAGCATTGTCAACTTGTTTGGGGCAAGGGTTCAGTTAAGTTTGGAACGAACACAAGGTAAGTTTGGTGGGGTTAGGAGAAAAGTTAGATGGAGAATTTTGTTGTCTTTGGGCTGCTTGAGTTTCCAACTCCAAAACAACTTATTAGATCGAGTTAATTTTTAGCAAACATAGCAATATCCAGGTCCACATGTTCAAACTAACAATAGCCCAATGCATTCCTTCATAAAATATCCCATTCAAATATAAAAAGAAGTTACAACCTATTTGGTAAAATTTGTCCACAACCATATCTTCAATAAACTTCCTAAGTTCAAGACTTCCAAATCATTTATAAAAAGATTTTTTATCTGCAGGCAGCATGGTGGCCACAAGATGCTTGCCAGCCTAGCAGAGGCATCCAAAAGTGCAATATACATAGATCCAAATGCAAAATTTTTGAAAATTTTCATGGACTGGGACCAGCCAACATTTATGAGTCCACTATCACTGTTAAACACAGATGCAATTGCTAGCCTTGGCAAAACAATGCCTAGAATCAGGCTTTGACCCTGCACCCTATGAAGATCATCACACTCATGAGCAACCTCAACCAGGTTTTTGATGGGTGGGAACTACAAGACAACCGCCTATCTGAATGGGATTTTGGTGTCAATTTTCCACTCCCTCAGACGTTGGTCTATAGTAGTTCCCAACAAAACGAGGTTGAATGACACATGGGAAGCTATTCTTTGCACAAATCTTTTGTAGATGGGAAAGATACAGAAGCCATCATGGATGACCATTTCAGTCCTTCCCTCTCCTTAACATGATTCATATTAGCATTTAGGGCTGTGTTGGGCTCAAACAACTCCTTCAAACATTTAATGCAGGGGAAACTACCAGTTAACCAACAAACGTTATGCGTGCAGAGTGTGAAAAAAAAAAACAATAGATAGACACGCAATCTGAACTTGACCCATCAAATGACGTCTTCTCTCTCTTTAACCCAACTCACAGTGCATGTCTATTGGTCTAGATGCACAATTAATCACCTCTTCCTCTGGCATAAAAAGATAACCACCCACATGCCATGCAACTCTGTTGTGCCAGTAACTACCAAAACACCAACAACAAAGAAGAGTGGAAAGTTGTCACAAGAAACCAGTCTAGATGGGCTTCCACCTTGAAGTCTCCAGAATTAAAAATAGCCTCTATTTTATGTCTTTCAGTAATATGATAATCTTGGTTGACGTTGTGCTTGAAAGAGCCCTTGGGGTTCAAGGCTCCACTTTGGAGAATATGTCATCAAAGCCAGCAACTGCACCTACGCATACAATGAAACAGACAACCTCGCTGTACATCAGTGGCATGTAAGAGAATATTGGATTTGCCTGCATTTATGAAAATTTTCAAAATATATGTATTTTGGTTTTCATATTTCTCACACTTTTTGGTGCCATTCATAAACTAGCAAGCCTACAGTGACATGTGCTCCCTGTGAATGGATGGCTCTTCACAGAAAATCCCAAAGTCTTTCGTAAGTTTGTTGAAAATTTGATTCCAAACAAATGAATTATACCAAATAATCTTTTGTAGATTGTTCTTCTATAATGCTTTTAAGTAATTTTATAGATAGATTATTTAATTCAAACACAAATGATAACTCGTTGAAGAGATTTCTGTTATGGCCATTTTCCAAAATTTAATGTCACTCCCCTTGCACCTTCAATGAGTTGCCAGCGTTATTGTTATAAGTTCATCATAGTTGTTGCTCTTGCCCCATCTGGAGCAAATTTCCAGAACTGACTACAATCATATGGAAGTATGAACTGCATTAAGTACATGAAATTGGTCAGAAGCATGCATGCATAAATAAACACCACAAAAGCACTCTAAACATTTTCCAATATTTTCCAACACCTAGCAACCTAGCTAGCTCCTACTATAATCACTATGGTTTTATAACATCTTTTCCTGATTTAAAGTGAATAGCAACAGAAACCTCAAATGGGCATGATTGTTTTAAATCAGCTATATCAGATCTGTAAAAAATGATAATATCTTAATGCCTTTCTAAAGAGATTTAAATTAAAATATTCATATATAGAGATTTATTAATTTATTTAACATGTGATCCAATCAAATGCATCATAATTAGCTTATATCCTACCTTGCATATTTGCTCCTCAGCTTCTCCTTTCCTCTTTCTCTACTTTTGTCTAAACGCAGGAAAGGAAGTGAGGGGTAACAGACAGTTCTATTTCAAACCAGAACTATGGGTTGATGCAACACATATTGCTTAAGAGAAGAACTGAATAGCTTCTAAGCAACACATATTGCCAGCCCACTGAAACCAGCTCTTAGGGCAAATTTAAAAAAAAAAAAAGAAAAAAAAAAGAAAAAAAGAGAGGAAACACCAACACCATCAAGTAGCTTAGAGGATTATACTAGTCATTCAAAGTTAGAAGCACAATTACTCAAGGAATTGCTGTGTGGCTTTACATATCAAACGAGGCTGCAATAAATTTAACTGCTTTACTTCACTTGAAAGATGCCCAATATCACCATGAAATTCCCATACAAAATATTATACAATATTCAGCTCCACATCACTGATCAGTCGAACAAATCAGGAAATAACAAGGAAACAAAATCCAGGAACAGTTTTCGAAATAAGTTTTCTAAAGATTTCAAAAAAGTTACGAACTTTACCCTCTATGGTGGCCCGTTGCGCCTCACAAACCACGGATCCACGGCGAAGACCCTTACTAATCGCCACGTTAGAGGCTGACAGAACCCTTAGACGGCGCGGAGCGATCCCCAAACCACTAAATTCCGGCAAGAGCCCCATTCTGCGGGGGTAAAGAGAGGTGGAAACCGGCGCCGTCGCCACCCGCGGTGCGGATGCCGCAATGATGGTGGGGCGAGGGCGGGGAGCCGCGAGCGACTCCAGAACGGCTGCGGCGGAGGCCATTGGAGGAGGTAACCCTAATGAGGGGAAATGAACGAACCCTAGAGAAGCAATGAACCCCAGGGTCGTTTGATTCGAGGGGAGAGATGAAGAGATTGCTATGCGATGGGGTGAAATAGAGAAGATGAGGGAGTGGGAAAGGTGCTGCTGCGGAATGGAGTGCTGACCGAGTCCGGATCTCAAATAATTGTGATCGGGTTTAGTTTGTGTCTGGATCAGAATCTACGCATTATACATCTCTATAACGGTCATTATAACAATTATTATTTTAATATTGCAGCAATTATTTTAATATTAGTTATTCATAAAAATATAATATTCTAATTTTAATATTAAAATATGAAATTTTATATAGGGTACGTAACAATATTATAGTCACTATGTAGATCCATTTTGTATTATTATATAAGCCACAAAATGCCCTTTCTTTTTTTTGCCGACCCATTTTCATTTTGGATCTGAAAGAATGAAAAGCCATCGACCTGTTTATTGAGAGGATAAAAAACATTGTTGCCTATCAATTCTATTATGTATAAGAATTACATGCAATGGGAGAAACCGTGAGAAATATAAGGATAAGGAAAACACCATGCAGGTAGTCTAGAAGGGTTCACATTATATAAATATGAGTTGGATTGACTACACTCACGTGGATCTCTATTTATATTTCGTTAGATCTAGATTAGATGATAGAGATCCTGCATCAAAGATCTAAGTTATCAAATGTAATCTGCTATCTTCAAATTGCTCGGATACAAAAAAAGAAGAAGAAGAAGAAGAAATCATATAATTGGAAGACCGATAAGCTATGCATTAACTGATCAAAAAATTAGATGGCTCAAATGGCATAAAATAATGCATGTTTTTTTTTTTTTTTTTTTGACCACTTGATATATAGATTAGATGTTTCTAAATCATATAATTTTTTGTTCATAAGTAATCTATCGATAGTAGATTATATCCAATAATTTAAATTATAGACGTGGAATTGCTATTAAATGATATGGATTTGATTGAATTGAAGTGGAGATGTACACGATTTACATCATATAAATATATAGAATAGAATAGATATACTAAATATATAGAATAGAATAGATAAGTTGATACTTTTTTTTTGGGTTGGAAACTTGAAATTTGCTGATGATTGTTTCTCATTCAATGTCAACTTAGATGGATGCTATTGAAACTAAACAAAAATGATATTATCTCAAGATAGTGAACAATATCTTGTTTATGATATTGCTTGGGACTTTCTAAGTGAAGAACTAACAAACCATTGCTTTTGACAAATTGTATTAATACAAAATGAAAACTTGATATAATATTAGATAGTATGCACAATGAACATGAATGCCATCAATGGTGATCTTTTGCAAACAACATATTTTCTCCATCCAAGGCACTATTTTGACTATTTTTTTTTTTCCCAGTCAGCGGAAGTTCCATAGTTTTATTTCTGAATGGTGCAAGAAAACGCAAGTCCCTAGCTTGGAAATGGGAACAAGTTAGAGCATATACTCCAATAAGTTCTTTTATCAACAATAAATTAAAATAGACCGGTTCCCAGCCCCCAACATGTAACATAAGTACATTCCTAGTCGCACAAACAAAAATAAAACCAATGTAGAATGCCTCCTATAATTAAAACAAAAATCGATAGACTTTCAATTGATTGATCAAACGCAGGAGAGTGTCTCCATGTACTGAAATGCATTAAAATATCTAAATTGTATATGAGTTTCTTGAAACTCTTATCCCTCAAAATATAAGAGATGATTTCACCAGTTATATGCAAGATCAGTGACTCCTCCCTTCTTCCTCCCCTAACAGTACTCAATACACTAAGGACCACTTTTGTTAAGAAATAAGTGGGGGAAACATCATCCAGTTGCGGGGACATTCTTGCCAAACACCAACAAAGACTGGAACAGGGACTTCTGCCTTGTTGGACAAAGGTGGATCCAAATGGTATAATTATATCCAACAATTTTGTAGGAATATATTTATACTGTGGCCCTATCTTTTAGTTACCGTTGGAATATACCGACCGACCCTAATGCCGACTCACCAATGCCGACTCACCGACGGGTCACGACGCCGATCCATCCTCGACACCGACTCCGACGGATCCCGATGCCGACCCATCCACGAGGAAGGACCGATCGACTCTGCCCGTCCGACGATAGGCAATACCAACAGCGACTACCGATCGTGCCCGATCGGAGTGGATCGGCCGAACCGGTCGACTCTACCTCTGATCGTCTGAAAGCCGATCTAGCGTCATCGACTCCCTGTCGGATGGGACACCACCGACTCACCGTCGGATTGGACAACCGACGTCCGACCTCTGCAGACCCTTCTAGACGCCGGATGAGCGGTATGGGCTGCAGTCCTATCAAGGACATGTCGTGCAACCGCCAGGGGGCGTTGCTCTGCTAGGTGCTTAGGGCGCTGTCCTGTCAAGGACACGAATTAATTCCTAGGACCTGTCAGCTCGTCAACGACGTGACAACCCCCGGCGATTTGACAACTCTCCAGTTGTCTACATCACCGACGGCAGGACCATACCGCCTCTTACTATAAATCGGGGAAGGCAACAGTGCTGAGGAGGTCCTTTTCGAACCCCTTGAATCTCTCCCATTCTAGCTCTCGTTCTCACCCTTTCCTCTCGTTGAGCTCTTTGATTCCTTTCTACTGTTGCCTAGTCTCCTCTCTGACTTGACCGTCGGAGGGTCTCCGCCGGAGTCACCTCCGGTCAGTGTGGACTTCTTTTGCAGGCGCTCGCTCCCGACGACCAAGCGACGAGGGGATTGGCCGCAACAGATTGGCACGCCAGGAAGGGGGACTCGCGGGTTCTTCCCTCAACAGCACCAGGGAGGTCTCCCCACGGAATCCAAGATGACAAAGACAAGAGCTCAACAATCGAGGGTCACTGGATCGGCGAGGTGCTCTTCCCGTCGGGAAGAGGCCTCCCCTCCATCCTTCATGGCGAAACCTAGCTCTCCGCATCCCGCGGTGACCACGGAGGCATAGATCGCGGCGATCGTGCGGCAGATGACCGTGCTGACAGACGCGGTCAAAAGCCTTCAGCAACGACCGACCCGATTGCCGCCCTCGCCAGCCGAGCAACCGGCGGCACGTCCGATGCCCTCCAAGAGCAGCCGCCGACGCCCGCGTCGGTCTCCGTCGCCTCTTCGGGAGCACCTGCCATAGGGCTCCCACCGAGAGGAGGAGGGGCGGCCGCGGCGCGACGTCCATTGGTCTCGACGGCCATCTCCCTCCCAGTTGGAACGAGCAAGGAAGGAGAAGCGACCGCGAACACCGTCCGTCTCTCTCTCGGACTCCTCCGGAGACTCCACCCCCGAGGTCTCTCAGCACCGACGAATCGATGACTACGAATGCAGGTTCGAAGAAATCGACCGTCGGCTTGCCCAGTTGCAGGTGAACGAACAGAAGTCCTCGAACGACATCGACTTCCGAACCGCCCAGCCTCTCTCCCGACTCATCCTCGACGAACCGATCTCCAGTCGGTTCAAGATGCCACACGTGGAGCCTTACGACGACTCCACCGACCCAGTTGACCACTTGGAGAGCTACAAGGCTCTCATGACGATTCAAGGGGCAACCGACGCTCTTTTTTGCATCGGTTTCCCCGTCACGCTCCGCAAAGCTGTCAGGGCCTGGTACTTCGGTCTTCGATCGAGAAGTATCCACTCTTTCGGGCAGCTCGAGCACTCTTTCGTGGCCCACTTCAGCACCAACCAGAAGCCATCACAAACTTCGGACAATCTTTTCTCCCTTAAACAAGGAGAAAACGAGACGCTCCAACATTTCGTGGCGAGATTCAATGCGGCCACGCTTGAGGTTCGGGACCTCAATGAAGACATGGCCATCTCGGCCATGAAGCACGGGCTGAGGGCATCCCGATTCTCCTACTTTCTGGACAAGACCCTCCCCCGAACGTACGCTGAATTGCTGGAGTGCGCGTACAAGTACATGCGCGCAGACGAAGAAGCTTCCGACCGGTGCCTGGCCGAGCCCAAGAGCCCGAAGGAGAAACGAAGGAAGGGTCGGGACCCTGCCGTGCCTAGCAGGCCCCCGACCGACGGTCGGATCTCGCCTCCACGACGGAACCAGAGGTCGCCTCGACGGTGGAGTCCAAGGCCGACACGCCCTAGGTATGACTCCTACACTCCTCTTTCTGCTCCTCGTACGCAGATTTTGATGAAAATCGAAGGGGAGGAATACCTGCGACGGTCTCCACCTCTGAAGGTAAAGGGCCTCGACCGACGGAAGTACTGTCGATTCCACCGGGGTCATGGCCACAATACCAAGCAATGCATCCAACTTAAGGATGAGATTGAAGCCCTCATACGCCGGGGATATCTCGGCAAGTTCCGTAGGAATCCGCCGACCTGGCCCGTCGTCGACCAGCGACCCCAGCCGACTGAAGAAGCGACGAATAACCAACCTACGGTCGGGGTCATCAATATGATTTCCAAACGACTGGGCCCGAGGACGTCTGCTGGAGGGGAGCCGACGAAGAAGCCGCATCCGGACGATGTAATTACTTTTACAGAAGAAGATATTCGGGGCATCCAAACTCCCCATGATGACGCTGTTGTTGTCTCGGCAACAATAGCAAATTATAATGTAAAAAGAATCTTTGTAGATAATGAAAGTTCAACGAACGTCCTGTTTTACTCGACCTTCTCCCGGATGCGACTATCGACCGACCGACTCAAGAGAGTCTCTACACCCCTGATAGGTTTCGCTGGAGATGCTGTCGCGGTGGAAGGAGAAGTTACCCTGCCTGTGACGGCTGGAGCCGAACCACGACAAAGCACAGTCCACTTGATTTTTGCGGTCGTCCAAGTGCCCTCGGCCTACAACGCCATACTTGGAAGACCCGGACTAAACGTCCTCAAGGTGATTGTCTCGACGTACCATTTTTTGGTTCCGTTCCCGATCAAAAATGGAGTCGGAGAGATGCACGGAGACCAACAACTCGCCCGACGATGTTTTCAGATCTCTGCTCAAAGCGACGAATCGAAGGGCTCCCTGACGGTCGACAAGCTGGACCAACGGAAAGAAGAAGAGCGGGGTGAACTGGCTGAACAGCTCGTTCCCATCTCAATAGCGGAGAATCCCGACCGAAAGGTGTGGGTCGGGTCTCAATTACCCGACCCCAAGCGACGACATTTGGCGGAGCTACTGAAGGCCAATGCCGACATATTCGCCTGGTCGGCGGCGGATATGTCGAAAATTCTCCCAGAGACAATGACACACCGACTCAACATCGACCCAGCGATGAGGCCAATAAGACAGAAGAAGCGGTCTTTTGCTCCCGAAAGACAGAAGGCCATCGACGAGGAGGTGGACAAGCTACTCGAGGCGGGCTTCATTAGAGAGACCACCTATCCCGACTGGCTCGCCAATGTCGTTATGGTGAAGAAAGCCAACGGAAAGTGGAGAATCTGCATCGACTACACCGACTTGAATCGGGCCTGTCCGAAGGACAGCTTTCCACCTTCGAAAATCGACCAGCTGGTTGATGTGACGTCTGGTTATCGACTGCTCAGCTTCATGGACGCCTTCGTCGGGTACAACCAGATTCGGATGGCGCCCGAAGACAAGGAGCATACGGCTTTCGTGACCGTCAAGGGCCTCTACTGCTACAGAGTAATGCCCTTCGGGCTGAAGAACGCCAGAGCCACTTACCAACGACTTGTCAACAAGGTCTTCAAAGATCAAATCGGATGCAACATGGAAGTGTATGTGGACGACATGCTGGTGAAGAGTGTGCAAATTTCGGATCACGTGCGAGATCTCGAAGAAATCTTCCGCACTCTACGACGACACCGGATGAAGCTGAACCCGACTAAGTGCGCCTTCGGAGTGACCTCGGGGAAGTTCCTCGGGTTTCTCGTTTTGCAACGAGGAATCGAGGCCAACCCCGAGAAGATCAAAGCTATCATCGACATGCGACATCCGGACACCAAAAAGGAGGTGCAGCAACTCAACAGAAGGATCATCGCGCTCAGCCGATTCATTTCTTGGTCGGCCGAGAGATGCCTCCCGTTCTTCAAAACTTTGAGACGGGCAAAGCATTTCTCTTGGCCGGATGAGTGCCGACAAGCCTTCGAGGAGCTGAAGAAATACCTGACTTCTCCGCCCCTACTTGTGAGGCCGGAGGTCGGAGAGATACTGTATCTTTACTTGGCTACCTCTCCGGAAGCAGTTAGCTCGGTGCTCGTCCGAGAGAACAAAAACCGAGTTCAGCAACCGATATACTACGTCAGCAAAGCGCTTCACGAAGCCGAGACTCGGTACTCGAAGGCAGAGAAAATGATTTTCGCTCTGGTCATTTCAGCACAACGGCTCTGTCCGTACTTCCAGGCACACGCTATCGTGGTCCTCACCGACCAGCCCCTGAGAGCAATCTTGCACCGTCCTGATACATCAGGACGGCTGGCGAAGTGGGCTATGAGACTGAGCGAATTCGACATCCAATACCGGCCGCTCCTCCGGTAGCGCTATCGGAGCCGAAAGCGGGATGATTGGCTCCGACTGATCGGCCTCCGATGTGGTGGCGGCCGGCGCTGCTGTCGAGGGCTTCTTCGTAGGTCGTGAGGGCCCGACACCGAACGCCGGCCTCTTCCTCGCCGCGTACTGTCTGATCTCGACGTCGGTCGGCCTCATCCTCGGCGGCGTCCCTGCAATTTCAACAAGAGAATTAGCACATGATTCAGGGACCAATGCGAAACCAAAAGACAACCGATGGATCGGGCGGTAACTAGACGGGGGACCAGGCTCAGGCCAGCATCATAGAGGGCTTGTTCGATAACAAGCTCCCTCTGCTTCGGTACCGACATGTCCTTGAGTCGGTGGAAGTCCTCCCGGTCGTCTGCTTCCACTCGGCTGTTCTCGTTCGCCTCGGTCCGAGGCATGCCCCAGCAAGAAGGAAAACCTCAGGGAGAAGAAGAGGAAACGAAGAAAAACTGGTTCTTCCACCCATGGATGGACGATGGAAGACCAGTAATGAAAGAAAGACCCTTCTGGAGGTTGAAGAGCCACCACCTTCGGGCCTTAGGGTGGGGTCGAAGGATAAAGAATGTCCGAAAGAGAGAGATCCGAGGGTTGGTCGGCAACAGCTGACACAACAGGGCGAAGCTGATTATCAACCGAACTGAGTTCGGCGCTAGTTGCGCCGGACAAAATCCGTAATAATCTAGCAGATTCCGAACAAACTCCGGAATCGGAAGCCGAAGACCAGCCCGGAGGTCCTCGACGTACAGAGCCACCTGGCCCGCAGGCGGGTTGTTGACCCATCCTCCGGCCCCAGGGGCGGAGAGTCGAAACTGCTCCGGGATACAATACTGTTCCCGAAGCCGATCGACATTCAGCCCCGAAAGTGAGGAAACCTCCACTTCCGGGGTCGACCGAAGATCATCGGTCGGGTTCCCCGACCGAGCCTCCCGAGGAGAGGTCCTGGCCATGACACCGAAACCAAGAAGAAGGGAAAACCAGAGAAGAAGGAGAAGAAAAGATTTCAAAGGAAGTGAGAGCAAGACAAACGGAAACACAAACTCTGGATGAACCTTCCGAAGAACGGGGATGGGGGCAGCTACCTGCGACGGAGGAGAGACCGTTTGGGCAGAGTCTCCGCAGCAAGACCGTGAGAAGTGAGGCTTTGAGTACAAGCGGCCCCATATATATAGGGCTTTCCGACGGCCGGGATGTGGCTGTGCCGACCAAGACCTTTCGGATGATCAACGCGTGGCGACATCCGGACCCTCCTCAGGCCCGACAGTTCGGCGTACCCATCTCAGATCGGGCCACGTCGCCTTCATTAATACGAATGACGCCGGCCCAACGACCTCCGGACGCGTGGCAGGAAGGCCGTGCCTCAGAATTAAATCGCCTACGGCGATTCGCGTCCCCGATGGGATGCCTGACAGCGGTCTGCACTCCCAAAGATGGCGCCAGGCGGCGGTTTGCGTTCCCCAGAAGGCGCCTGACACGGGATCGTTTGACACCAGATCGTCCGACACTGGATCGTCTGACACCAGATCGTCTGACATCAGATCGTCCGGCACTGGGTCATCTGACACCGGATCACCTGACATCAAATCATCGAACGTCAGAACGCATGATGTCGATTTGTCCGGATCGTCCGCTGGTGAGATCAGCAGAACCAAGGCAGGACGCAATAAAGAATCCACTCCTTTCGCCCAATGCCCCACCCGCGCTGAAACGCGGGCCGATGTGACATCAGGCTCAGGAGTGGGGGGGGCAACTGTTGGGATATACCGACCGACCCTAATGTCGACTCACCAACGCCGACTCACCGATGGGTCACGACGCCGATCCATCCTCGACACCGACTCCGACGGGTCCCGATGCCGACCCATCCACGAGGAAGGACCGACCGACTCCACCCGTCCGACGATGGGCAATACCAACAGCGACTACCGATCGTGCCCGGTCGGAGCGGATCGGCCAGACCGGTCGACTCTACCTCTGATCGTCTGAAAGCCGATCTAGCATCACCGACTCCCTGTCGGATGGGATACCACCGACTCACCGTCGGATTGGACAACCGACGTCCGACCTCTGCAGGCCCTTCTAGACGCCGGATGAGCGGTATGGGCTGCAGTCCTATCAAGGACATGTCGTGCAACCGCCAGGGGGCGTTGCCCTGTCAGGTGCCTGGGGCGCTGTCCTGTCAAGGACACGAATTAATTCCTAGGACCTGTCAGCTCGTCAACGACGTGAAAACCCCCGGTGATTTGACAACTCTCCAGTTGTCTACATCACCGACGGCAGGACCATACCGCCTCTTACTATAAATCGGGGAAGGCAACAGTGCTGAGGAGGTCCTTTTCGAACCCCTTGAATCTCTCCCATTCTAGCTCTCGTTCTCACCCTCTCCTCCCGTTGAGCTCTTTGATTCCTTTCTACTGTTGCCTAGTCTCCTCTTTGACTTGATCGTCGGAGGGTCTCCGTCGAAGTCACCTCCAATCAGTGTGAATTTCTTTTGTAGATGCTCGCTCCCGACGATCAGACGACGAGGGGATTGACCCATCCTGTCATTCTTTATTCTATCAACACATAAAAATGTGGGAGGGAGAGTTTTGTCCCTGTAATAAACTCTAACACATCTTAAAAATCAATTTGCATTAAATGCATCTTATTCTCTTCACCCGTTCCCTGTACTTATTCTTCCGACTAAATGCCAGTACCCTTCTATTCCTCTTAATAGGTATCGCATCCAAAATTTATTCCGCGGCTGCTGGAGCCCTCTCGTCTGGATGGGAACTTCCATTCCTTGATGAACCCACTCTTTCTGCTCGCCCTCAGGTTATGCAGCATTTGAACTTTTCCATTATCAGTCCAAATACCCATCTAAACTTTAGATGAATATCAGAAACGGTAGAGGATCCATTTGATTTGGATATATCAAATTATGAGATAATTTGATGATTCATATGAATTATTTATCTAAAAAATTAATTATAAAAAAAATAATTTTTATTATATTCAATTATTAAAAAAAGTATTTCAAAAAATGATATTAAAAAAAAATTATTACGTTTTGTTCGAGATAATCCTAGAATATGATAAAATTTATAAATATATTTTTTAACATAAAATAATTTTTTAATATTAAGATAGCATTGCCATCTCTAATTAATTTTTTATATAATGACTATAATCATATAGCCTTTTGCATAATGCTATCTTCATTTTATTTTTTTTACAAAAAATTTTTATTGAATGAATTTATAAAAATATTAGGATACATTCAATGATTATATATGCATCTTTTTGGAGATATTTTTTTCAAATATACATTACTATCGTTCAAAAATTTATCAAATACCAATCCTCCATGATATTTATTTTATTTTCTAGTCCTAAAAAATAAATATGGGGCCTATCAATTTTTTGTATCATCTCACTTCTCATTTTTTATACCAAACATGATAATCTGATATGATATTTTTTTTTTTTCATCCCTAACCAAACAGATCTAAAAGTTTCTGGATGACCCTGCTAACATTTCATGGAGTCAAATATTTTTATCTTTAATTGGTTTATTAAAACGCTCAGAGTAGTGCATCCACAACGGATGAGAATTAATGAAAAGGAGAGGAAATGCCGTGAGGTTGGAGAGATGGGGGGAGGACCAGTAGAAATGTGGAGCCATTCGGTCTCCAGGCATGTGCCAAGCATGTGAGTTGACATTCGAACCATTCAAATTACCCGAATTCGTTCCACCAAAAAAAAAAAATTACCCTCATTAAAACCTGTCAACTGTAGTCAATTATGGCATCCAACCTCTCTCTTGCTGCTAATTTAGAATTCCTCGTACCCGTCTGCCGACCGTTTGTAACGGTCATATTTGGCGGGAAGCATAAAACGGTCCCTCACCCCCGCCACAACTCAAGCTCCCAAAGTAGCCGGCCCCTCGCCCATAGAATCCAATCCTCCTCCACCTCCGCCAGCACCACCGCCGCCGGAAAAATGCCGAAGCCGGCGGTGGTTTACCTCCTCCTGGTCATCGCTTTCGTCATCCTCCTCTCCTTCTCCCGGACGCCTCATGCCAGCCAAAAACGCCAGCATGGCCGCCGGCTGGCCCACCACCATGCCTCCTTCGATCCATTGGTGGACAAGCTCGAGCGGCGGGCCGAAGAGCGGGGCTTGCTCGACACCGATACCTTTCAGGAGATGTTGCACGCCTTTTTCCATGACCAGAACCGGAGCGAAGTGCCGGAGATTGGGGTGTTTGAGGAGTACTTCGGCGAGGAGGGCCGGTTCAACGTAACAGAGAGGTTGATGTCTCTCTTCCCGTTGCTAGATAGGTATCCACAGGATGGGAAAATTAGCTTCCAAGAGCTCGAGTTTTGGAACCGGAAGCAGGCACTGGACCGACTAATCTATAGCACCAACAGGCAGATGAAATTGCATGACAAAGATAGAGATGGAGCAGTTACCCTTGAAGAGTTTTTGTCTTATCTTCCCAAAGAAGAGATAGGTCTGCATTTATGGATTTTTCTTTAAATATATAGGATCCTTAAGAGATGTTCCCATTCTGAATAATTATAGGTTTTACAAGCAATTCATTATAATTTGTTCGAGCAAAAAAATGAATAGAATCTCCACCATATATATTTTTGATATTCGTTTCATGGCAGCCACTTCAGACATTCAACCAGAAAATAAGATCTTAAGAGGATTGCTTGTCATAGATTCTTCTTCCCATATCAAAATTTAATTCCATAGAACTTTTATGAATCAATCGGGGCTCCATTGCCTTTGGAATAAGTTTCTCCATAGAACTTTTTCATCCCTTGGTTTTCTTTTCCTTTCTATAAATTTTTCTTTTTATCTTGCTCCTTTGCGCATCATAGTTTCTTTTTCTTGCCTATATGTGTCTTTTCCTAGTTTATGGATATATAATTAAGGATATCTGATTGATGCATTATATTTGGTGGTTGCATTTGGTTCTAAAAAATAATCATTTTTAAGAGAAAGGAATAGTGAACTCAAGTTACTGAGAAAATTATTGAAGAACGTCCTAGATAATAATTTAGGCACGTTATGATGCTGCTCACTTGGAATGTTTTCCATGGTACAGATTGGGATAACAAGGATCATGGTAAACCAGGGTGG
The DNA here is from genome assembly GCF_000442705.2 of Elaeis guineensis. Taxonomy (NCBI): domain Eukaryota; kingdom Viridiplantae; phylum Streptophyta; class Magnoliopsida; order Arecales; family Arecaceae; genus Elaeis; species Elaeis guineensis. Next base: position 6,782,944 of record NC_026004.2, on the reverse strand, counting down.
TGGAAGGTGCAGTTCTTGAATGCAGATAAAGATGCCAGTGGATCCCTTGATAGCGAGGAATTTAGGGAGTAAGAGCAGTAGCTTCTTTTGTTAAAGGAACTTTGATCAAATATTACTTCATTCTCTAACAAAATAATTTATGCATTGTAGGTTCTTACACCCTGAAGATAGTAGAAATCCAGCAATCCAATTGTGGCTGCAGCAGGAAAAACTGAGGTAAAAGTTGCCAACCCATGAAACATAAACATTTCAATGTTTCATTAGATTACTTGCTGCTTCTTGTTATTCTTGTGCTTGAAGTCTATTTATGTAAAATTTGTATGGCACCCAAATTCAAAAATTGATGAAGGTTAATGATATTGGTGTTTATCAAGTTTAAGTGTGCAATGAAATACCACTAGAGAAGAAAAAGATTCGGCCTCCACAACCTCCATGAGAAAAGATATTTAGGAGTTTCCTGTATAACACTCTGCACAAATAAATGAACAATGAATTATGTATCTGGCTTTTTTCTTGGTAATTGAAGATTGTGTTTCCCCTTTCTTTGCTAGGAAAAGCATGAACTTGGTAGATTTCATAAAGTTGGTCACCTAACCAGAAAAGCAAGAACGTGTTTCCCCTTTCATTGATGGTGGTTCTGATATAGTCCCTATGTTTCTTCATTTCAGAAGTCTAATTTTTTTTTGTTGTTTTCTCTGTGGTTCATGGGGAACAGAGAAATGGATCAGAATGGAGATGGAAAATTAAGTTTCATGGAGTTTCATGATCGACTTAATGACATGTATCTGGGTTTTGCTTCATCTGAAACTGATGTGGCAGATGACTCCAGGCATCATCAAGATTATGCTGAAAGAAAATTTGGAGAGCTTGATGTCAACAAAGACGGGTATGTAATTTAAGATTCCTAGCTCATAATATTATAGATAGTGTCTATCAGTCCTTCAAAAATTTTTTCTTAAATATTATTTAGTCCAATATTTGATGAAGTAATTTGTGCATTGCATGAAGATTTTAGCCCTTGATAGGTACCACTGGCAAATAAGGATCTGTAAACACTAATAAACTAACTAATTATATAAGACAAAGCATGTTTGTTTTGGTTCTGGTTATTCACTAATTCTAGAATTCTATACTATCTTTCAGATTTTTGACAGCAGACGAACTGAAGCCCATAATTCACCACCTTCAACCAGGGGAGTTTTCTTATGCCACTCATTTCACAAAGTACTTGATGCGTGAGGTTCGAATTTATGTTTCTTATTCAGATGGTTTGCTATAGTACAACTTAGAAAATGATAATTTTCCACAAATAACCTGAAATTTTCATGTCTATGTTTACTAAAAGGATAAAAGTATATGTTAGTTGTGATTTCGTTCCCTCGGAGGGACTTGGCTGCTGACATTTCCATTTGTAAATGTGATCTAGGCTGATGATGACAAAGATGGCAAACTGACGCTGAAGGAGATGCTAGACCACTATCAGGCATTCTATAGTGCTGTTATCGAAGAAGATCCCTTTGATGACTATGATGATGATGATTATAATATGCATGATGAGCTCAGGTGACAATCTCCATTTGAGATCCCTTTTTTTCTCGATGGTTTTTTTGGTAGCATTGTACTACCCAAACAATTGTTGCAATGAAAATGATAGTTGTGCCTTCTTCAGAAACTTGTCTTGTGTCAAGTGTATGAGCATATTGACCTCTTCAGCCAAAATCATGGATGCTTTCCCAGTACATCTAGATAGCAGGTTGCTAGAAAAAAGAAGCTTTAACAGCAACTCGCAACTGCATTTAGTCTGAGAGCATTCTCGCATGCCACTGTTGCAGTAAAGGGCTCATAGCTTGATATGTAAGGTATTGTTCGCTCTGGCCCATAGATCTTATAGATTTGTCCTTCTGAATTTTAATCTAAAAAGCGTCTCATATAGAATAGATGATCCCTTCCTATATAAGACAGAGTTTTTTTTTGACTCACAATTAATGTGAGACTAATGATGCTCTCTCTGCTGCACCACAATACTTTCTTCCTTTTTTTTTTTTTTTTTTTTTTTGTGAAAGAGAGAAAATGATCGATGTTAAACTAAAATTTTGTTTATTTATCTTTAGGATTCTTTTTGAAAATTCCAAACAAGTCAGATATATAACTAACAATATTAAAGAAGAGGTATGCTATTCAGAAGAAAATTACTTGCACCCTAAGTGAGTACTAACAAATCAAACAGGGATAGCCTCGAATCATCCGATCTATGTGAAGATGGCAAATTTTGATATATATCTTGCTGAAGAAATCTACATTAGAATTTACCTTCCAATTGTCAGGGTAGTTCAAAACTTGGTGTGCAATGACCCAACCACAGTATTGAAGAGGCTCTTCTAAGCCAGTAAATTTTGAACTCGCTCCAAGGAAAATTCTTTGTACACCATCCACAGTATAGAAAATCCGACGTGGAGTACATCATCTCATATGATTGGACCACATAGCTACCATTTTTCAATGCGCATTTATTGCTTGCGTTCTATTTTTTTGTTTGAAATTTTGAATGACAAAAATATCTCTTCTCTTTCGAAAAAATTATGACATCCTGTATCGATATTATGACATCCTGCATTGAAATTATAATTTTTTTCATAAAATATCATTATTTTTTCATAGGATATCATAAAAAGAAAAGAGCATTTTTGTCATTAAAAAATTTTCGTAAATTTTTCAATGATGAAAATACCTCTACAAAAATTATGATATCATGTAAAAAAATTATGACATCCTATGCAGTAAGTCATAATTTCAACACAGAATGTCATAATATCAGCATGGGATGTCATAATTTTTTCAGAAGAAAAAGAGCATTTTCATCATTCAAAATTTCAACTGAAAAAGTAAAAGTGTGGACTTTAAATGCACGTTGGAAAATGGTGACTATGTGGCCCAATCGGACAAGATGGTGCACTCCACGTCTGATTTTGTATACCATGGGCGGTGTACGAAGAATTTCTCCTCTCTCCAAACCAATAGATGAATTCCCAAATACCAACTCAAATAACTTTTGACAACTCTGATCTCACATAAAGTAGGCAATATATATATATATATATATATATATATATATATATATATATATATATATATATATATATATATATATATATATATATATATATGTATGTATGTATGTGTCTTGATTGTTCAAGAATTAGTTCAAAGAAACACAAAGTAAATGTAAAAACTGTGAATAATTTTGGATGTTCTAATATAATTCCCATATTATTCCTACTATATCACAGTTCTCATAGTCTAAGGGGAGAAAAAGCTAAAAAGCAATAAACAAACTCTTGAAGGCAACAAGTTTAGTGAGATTATATGGGGAAGCACCAACCTCAAATGTGGCTAGGTTCTTAGATGGTGCTAGATGTACATGTACCATGGACTACAAACTTCCCCTCTTGATGTGGTCCCAAGATTTAAATCATTTGGATCCGCGGATTTAAGGAGGCAAGGTGTGGTTTGTGCTGCGTATAAGCAATCTTTGTGTTCATGCATTGCATAAATGCATGCATAATCACAAGCTTCACTATAGGCAGCTCTCTCATGTTTCAAACCCTTGAATTCAACCCAATAACATCCACTATCAAAATACATTTTGTTTGATAATAAGTACAAAATTTGTAATCTCTCTAACACGGGCATATAAGATATGGGTGGAGATGATTTAGACAAGCAATGAAATCCTCTTCAAATATTCATAAATCTTCGCTTGATCTTGATGAGGAGAAGTTATGCCCTAGTAATCTAGCAAAGCAAATCTAATAACGGCTGAGCCAAAACCCTAATATCAGACATGACTAGAATAGGTTGGATTAGCTATGGGAAATCGTTTGAATTCAGGTCAGACTAGTCCAATTGGAATATTGGGTCAGACTGACCGAGTCAAACTGGAATCGTCTATGTGACGTTGGCCGACATCGAAAGCCGGCTCCCAACCGCATGATCGACAAGCGAACCGCTCTGATGCTCCCAACAGCACGTCAGCTCCCATTGGCGGAAGCCGGAGAAACTCGAACTCCTATTGGTCCACGTAAGCCGAGTGACATGTCCCTTCCTCTTTCTCGACGTGCTTTCCCGGACTTCCGGGCCCAACACGCCCTATAAACTTCAGTTGAACGCCAAGGCTTTCTCGACGCGAGCTCAAACTCGAAGGGAATCCTAGAGACGGGGCGGGGGGACTACGTCGTGTCTGGGTTTTCGGCAAGGGAGCGGCCATGGATCGGTCGAGGTCGGTGATCTTGCTCGGCCTTTTCATCACCGGTACGTTGTGATCCGATCCCCTTGAGTGGTTCTTGATCTGATCGAGTTGTTTAGGATTTAACCGATTTTTCTTGCTTCTTTTATGGATGTTTGGGTGAATGTATTGGATCTTCTCTCGTTCTTCGTTTGATTTATATTTTGTGGTATTTTGTGTAATTTTGTTTGCTGATCTGGTTTTAGTTGATGATCTGAAAGTTTGTTGGTCGAGAATGGTAGTTTCTAGTGTTTATAGCTTTTGATGTGGAATCTTGGTGCATGAAAGCTTGGGCTTAAAGTAGTGTTAATTGTTAGATTATTCTGCGTTCTGTGCTGTTAAGCAATTAAAACTTGGCAAGCAATAACATTTTTTTGCTTTGATATGTTTTGCGTTGTATCTGTTTCAGGAGTACAAATTGCGATAATCTGTTTCATGCGCCGAACTATGAATTCCTGATGATCACAAGCAATCCATTGCTTTATTTTCTAATAGTGAAAGAGATTTTTTTTTCTAACATAAATTGATGCAATATCTTGTTTCTTTTGAATCTTACTGATTTCCTGGTATTTTTGTTTTTTTGGAAACCAAAATTTGATGGTGGAAACAAAAACGTAGGAATAAGAGAAGGAAATTAGCAGTTGATGATAAAGTAGGCAATGCTTAGGAAATTTTAATATACGTGAAATGTAAAAGTTTTGTTTTTTGATTTGATGCAATCGCTTAATATTTTTCCAGTCGCCACCCAATAGACTTCAAAATTTCAAATTATTTTGAATGTAGATAGTTAAATCATGTTGTGGATGTGAAAGGAGTCTTAAAGAGTTGTTGTGTGCTGCACTATTGATTCTTCCAATGATGTGATGCCATCAGTTGTCTGTTTCTTAAGAATTCCTTAAATCGACCTCTCTTTCAAAATGGGAAGTATTCAAACGAAACAAAATATAATTTTGAAATTGTGCTTTTCATAAGTTTATCCTAGTGTGCATTGTTCTGGTTATTTCAGATTCAGTCTTTGGAAACTAAGCAATGGGACTTTTGTGCCACTATTTGTCAATCCTAGTGTCTTTCCTTGTTCATTTGAAGCAATTAACAAATAAGCATGCTGCTGACCTTATTATATTCAACAATCAATGGCATTGTGGAAGGCATATTATAGTGCTCTTAAGAAGATGTGAATACAATGGCTATAGTCTTTGCATATTCAATCTGCTGATTAAATGCTTATGCTTTTTTTCAGATATTTATGCCTAGAATCATTCATGTGGATATAGCTATATAATATATGATTGAATGCACATATTTTGACGAGGACCTTGCAAGTAGAACATTTAATATACTCACCAAATTTTCTGTTACCGATACAGAGTCTTTGAGTGTATATTATGCTTTCTAAAAATTTATTTACTTCAAATTTCTAGTACATTATAAAACAAAGTTCCAATTCAATAGTTCCTTTTATTGATTTTATAATGAATGGCGGTGCATGAAGTTCTGAGCTTAGCTATACTAACAATGGTTTTAGAAAATAAATGGAGTGTATTGACTTTTTGAATTAATTGACAGGATGTTTGTTTGCATTCTCAATCGCAAAAGAGGAGGCCACCAAATTGGGAACAGTTATTGGGATAGATCTTGGTACCACATACTCATGTGTTGGTGTCTATAAGAATGGTCATGTGGAGATCATAGCAAATGACCAAGGAAATCGTATTACCCCATCATGGGTGGCATTCACTGATAGCGAGAGACTAATAGGTGAGGCTGCAAAAAATCAGGCCGCTGCAAATGCTGAAAGAACCATTTTTGATGTCAAAAGACTTATTGGGAGAAAGTGAGTTACATTTTTGCTATCATTATATACATACAATACATACATACACCCACCAGGTAGTGATATGTTAATTAACATTTAATATGTTATGTGTGAATCATAGATTTGATGACAAGGAGGTACAAAGAGACATGAAACTTGTTCCATACAAAATTGTCAACAAGGATGGTAAACCTTATATACAAGTGAAGATCAAGGAAGGTGAGGTTAAGGTGTTCAGTCCTGAGGAGGTTAGTGCAATGGTTCTTACGAAGATGAAGGAGACAGCTGAAGCTTTTCTTGGGAAGAAAATCAAAGATGCTGTTGTTACTGTGCCAGGTAAAAAATAAACCTTGGAGGCATTATCTCTGTCCTTGTCACACTTTTTGCACCTCTGCCATTCTGACTTCTCTTGCTCACTTTCTCCAAGCAGCTTATTTCAATGATGCTCAGAGACAGGCAACTAAGGACGCTGGCATCATAGCTGGCTTGAATGTGGCTAGAATTATCAATGAACCAACAGCTGCTGCTATTGCATATGGTTTGGACAAGAAGGGTGGTGAGAAAAACATCCTAGTCTTTGATCTCGGTGGTGGGACATTCGATGTCAGCATCTTGACAATTGATAATGGAGTTTTTGAGGTTCTGGCAACAAATGGTGACACCCATCTGGGGGGTAAATTCTTGTCTTCTGCTACATCAATATATTACTATTATGCAATTTAACCAGGTCTAATTCAAGAAAAGAGGATACTTGCATATATCATGTAGTCATTTCTTAATTCGCACTGCTGAGTGAGTTTACTCGAACTTCTGTTTAACCCTAGGCAAACCATGTGCAAAGATTGGTATACTTTGTTATTGATATTGTGAATACATGCTTGAAACTTGAAATCACAGCCTACAATGTAATGCATAGGGGAACCGATCATTTGGATTGAGTAAATTTTAGATCTCATCTTGAAATCTTGTTTATTTTTGAGCTACACTTTTTCGTAACTTTGGAAAATGAAAATTGTCTTCAGGAATTAAATAATTAGTGGAGCCGACTTTATGCAAGCTTGCAAAAATAGATTGTTGGTCTCTTTCTATATGAAGATTAAATTCATACATTTTGTTTTTTTTTTTTTTCCTTTGTTTTGCAGGTGAGGACTTTGATCAGAGAATCATGGAGTACTTTATCAAATTGATCAAGAAGAAGCACGGAAAGGACATCAGCAAGGACAACAGGGCTCTTGGGAAGTTGAGGAGGGAGTGTGAGCGTGCAAAGAGAGCTTTGAGTAACCAACACCAAGTCCGAGTGGAGATTGAATCTCTCTATGAAGGCTTGGATTTCTCTGAGCCACTGACCAGGGCCAGGTTTGAAGAATTGAACAATGACTTGTTCAGGAAGACTATGGGACCTGTCAAGAAGGCTATGGACGATGCTGGATTGGAGAAGCGTCAAATTGATGAAATTGTTCTTGTGGGTGGAAGCACCAGGATTCCCAAGGTTCAACAGCTTCTGAAGGACTTCTTTGATGGAAAGGAGCCAAACAAGGGGGTGAACCCTGATGAAGCAGTTGCATATGGTGCAGCTGTGCAAGGAAGCATCCTAAGTGGAGAGGGTGGTGAAGAAACCAAAGGTACTATTTTTACCATTTTTATTGCTCTGACTTGATCATGGAGACCGGTACACCAGAGCTGTCATTATTTGAAATATCAACGCACAAATTTTCCTGCTGCTGCCAAATTACATTCATTTAGAACGTATACCCAAATTGATCTTATAGTCTTTCAATTTGAAAAATCATAATGGTGCTGACCAGCTTTCTACTTTCTATGGTTAAATCTGAATGCAGATATCCTTCTTTTGGATGTGGCACCTTTGACTCTTGGAATAGAGACTGTTGGTGGAGTGATGACCAAGTTGATTCCAAGGAACACTGTTATCCCAACCAAGAAATCTCAAGTTTTCACCACTTACCAGGATCAGCAGACTACTGTCTCCATTCAGGTAAGGATAATATTATCATTAAGTAGGATCAGCAGCCTACTGTGTCCATTCAATTATTTTAGACTCTAGATAACTGCTTATCACATAGCATATTCACCAGCTAGTCGAACCAAATCCATCAGCAAAGTATGTTTAATAAGAGGAAGATTGCCCAGTGAGTATTGTTCCTTTTCTTTTTTTCTAGGTCTTTGAGGGTGAGAGGAGTCTCACAAAGGACTGCAGAATGCTTGGGAAATTTGACCTAAGCGGCATCCCACCAGCACCAAGGTTTGTCTACTGGGTACTCCATGCAATACATAATTACTGAAACTTGTTGTGCTTGTCTTGTTAGCTAAATTTATAATGATGGAACAGGGGAACACCTCAGATTGAAGTCACTTTTGAGGTTGATGCGAACGGAATCCTGAATGTCAAGGCAGAAGATAAGGGCACTGGCAAGTCGGAGAAGATCACAATCACCAATGATAAAGGACGTCTTAGCCAGGAAGAGATTGAACGCATGGTTCGGGAGGCGGAGGAGTTTGCAGAGGAGGACAAGAAGGTGAAGGAGAAGATTGATGCCCGTAACCAACTGGAGACCTATGTTTACAACATGAAGAACACCATCAACGATAAGGACAAGCTTGCCGACAAGCTCGAGAGTGAGGAGAAGGAGAAGGTGGAGGAAGCACTCAAGGATGCCCTCGAGTGGCTTGATGACAACCAGAATGCTGAGAAAGAGGATTATGATGAGAAGCTGAAGGAGGTGGAGGCTGTCTGCAACCCCATCATCAGTGCAGTGTATCAGAGATCTGGTGGTGCACCTGGAGGCAGCTCAGATAGTGATGATGATTCACATGATGAGCTTTAAGTGGAATGTGTTCTAACCCTCTGATGAGAGGGAAGAGGATTTCAGGCAAAAGCTCTTTTTCCTTTTGGTATTTTTCTATTAGTTGGAGTGATGACGAGGGGTAGTGGGGAGGATACAAGGAGGACGGTTGACTAACTGTGTCCTCCTTGTGCATAACTTTACTCAGATTTTTTATGCCAACTTTGACAATCTGATAATAATCAGATGCTTCAAAGTGCAGTTTTTGATTAAACATTGAACTGATTAACGTGGAAAGCATACATTCTTGAGGATTTTGTTTTTTATTTTCTGTAATAAGTTTGGTTCAGTCTGCATTAATGTCCCAGGTGAGGTCAAGTTAGGATTATGGCAAGTGTTTTGCCCCATGAGGGCACCTATCTCGGAGATGGATGGCTATTGTCTATCTTTCAACCCACCTTATTTGGCATGGTTGAGAGATGGATAGCCATCCATTTCCAAGATGGGGCAACATGCTGCCCATCCAAGCATCCATTGTCGTTTGTGCTGCAAAATGCACACCACAAAGGATCTGGACTACGCCAGGCCTACCTGACCGTACCCTAGCCCCAATTCTGATAGTATCACTGCCGCATAAACTCTGATCTACCTGGGACATATCTGAGGGTGTAGTTTTCTTTGTCATGGAATCTTGCCCCCAGCAACCAAAATAGATGAACAAATAACTCCAGTCTACCTTTTCTAGTTTTCAGCTGCTTATCACATGTAGAATTTCTCGAAGGAGCTTTAGAAGTCGCTGAAAACTAGTGCCATAGCCTATATAAATGTTTGCAGTTTGCTCAAATCTAAGTATTAAATGAGCATATTATTATATTAAAACCAAAGAATTTGCAATCATTATTACAACCGAAAAAAGTGACCATTAGCAACATAATCCTTTCCAAACAACTAGGAAGTGAAGGAAAACATGATCATGTAATTCCATTTGTTGGCATCTTTGACAGTTTTTGGAAACCCATGCTGCATAATCCTCAGTCGCTTTCAACAACCTATTGAGTACGTCTGCATTGTTGGGCTTATTGAAATCTTAGTGTTTTCCAGCTCCCCTGCTGAATTATTTGGATATGCTTCTTTGGTCGGTGTGTTAATATAGCTTCTTTGGTGTCATGCTCTCAGCGTTCACATCATGGCGAATTATATGCTTCTTATATTCCCTTCCTGCTCCACAGGGATCTGTTAGATAATGTTTTGTGAATTACACTGCTCTGAATCCTCTCTTTGGCACTTATTATTTTCAGTTTCTGGGAAACTTGTCCAATTCCTTGACCATATAGCTTTTATTAAAAGATGATGATAATCAAGTGTCATTGTGAGCCTTTGTTTAGTCTGCTCTTCCGACTTGACGGTAGATGGTATCTTTTAATGTGCTGTGTAGTAAGTTTGAACAGGACCTCTTTCACCCTCAAGAATTCCACCAAGACTAGTTGATGCCATATTTATTTTAAACTTCCTAAATTGCAACATTTGTGAAGTTGTTGAAAGCCTGAGTGCTTGTTTAAGAAAGAATGCTTTATGCAGGCATCTAGTAGGTTCTGGTGTTTCATTTTTTTTTCTTTTTGAGCAATGATCTTTGAAATAATTTTTGTAATTATGAAAAGCTTATATGATGGTTCTCCTCGAGGCTTTTGGGATATTGTGTTTTTAATCATCGACATGACCATTGTTTGGTTCCATTTATCACCTAGCTTTCATAATAAAAAGAACCGTTGTATTTTGGTGCATAGTGCACCATTTATGTGCAGGTTCAGGCGTAAAATTACTCTATTTTTCTTTAACTTACTTTTATTTGAGATTCATTTCCAGCTTTCACTTATCTTCATTTTAACTGTTGTATCTCTTCATTCCATGATCCATGTCTGATGCTTTTGTCAGTACAAAGTTGCTTGTAGAATTCAGTGGTGAAGTTTTTGATCACCTCTTCTGATGTAAAACTCTTATTGACCATGTGTATCCATGGAAAGATGTGGTGTTCTGGTCGCAAACTGTAGCAGCTATCATCTTGATTTGTCTTCATTGATAATAATTTAATGTTCTTGCAGGAAGCTTCTTAGTTGGTTAACTTTTTCTGTCTGTAGTCTAAACAATATCTGTCTGGCCATCTAAATTGCTTATGAATATTTGCAATTTCACACTCTCAATCTACTTATGTGGTGTGGATTCATGATCTTCTTCATAAAATGGATTGGTTAGAAGTGTTATGTCCTATCTCTCCTATATGTTAGTCAACTGCGGAAACATTTGAATTTTAATGAATTTTATGCTTTTGTTGACTCAACTCAAAACAAGCAACATCTTAAAGAACTGGTGTTTTTTGCCTTAAAACCTGCTAATATAAGAAATTTAAGTGCAAGGAAAACCTGACGTCAATATCTCTTCTAATGATTTTAATACTTATCCATTTATTGTTGCTCCATTATAATCTGGAGGAGGTCATAGATTAGAAACACAAAAACCTTTCCATCATGGGGGCAAGATTGTGTACATTCAACAGTTCTCAAACTTTATAATGGTAAGAACCTCAAAGGCTAGCCCGCCTTCTTTCTTTGGATGTAATGGTCAAAATATTTGGCTACGTGGGTTGGTTCACTAGTGACCCCAAACCAACAAGATACAGCCTCAAAAACCAGCAAACAGGAACTCAATGTAGATTTAGTATCGTAACGTAGATTTAGTAATATATTATATTATATTAATATATACTATTTTATATAAAATATATTATATTATTATCATATATTATATAAATATATATAATGTAATATATTGCTATATTCTTATATTGTAATATATTATAATATTATAATATATAATATATTATATTATTATAATATATTATAATATATTGTATTATATTATATTATATTGTATTATATTATTATAATATAATATATATTGTATTATATAATATTATTATATATATAATATAGTATAATATATTAAAATATTAATATATTATATATTATATTATTATATTGCTATATATTATACTATATCATTATATTATTATATAATATAATATATTTTATTATTATATATTATTGTATTATATTATATTATTATATTAGTATATTATAATATAAAATATTAATATACTATATTATTTTATTGTTATACATTATTATATTATATTATTATAAGATATTAATATGATATAATATATATTATATAATATTATCATATATAATAATATAGTACAATATATTATAAATATTAATATATAATATATTATAATGTTATATTGTTATATATTATTATATTATTATAATATATTATGTAAATATTATATTATTATATGGTTAAAGATATATTAGGAACGAATTACAAGGTTACTTTCTCGGTTGATGGAAAAATGATTTAGTCAACTTCTAGATGATTAAAATTTTTTCTCATTTCATAGATAAATGTCATTCATGAAAAAATAATTTATTTATTTTAAAAATTATAAAAATATAAATAAATTTATTAATTAAAATATTAATTAATTTTTTTTATAATATTTATCCACTAAAGAATAGAACCTAAAAGACTGATCCACTTGGAGGTATTTTTTAAATTAGTCATTAGAGTATACTTTTTAACTCCAAGAACTGGACTATTGACCCAACGCTTCCATTCACTCGGCGCACGTGCTATCAATAACCGCCTCAAGAAACAGTAGCTATAAAAGGGGGCCCTTCTCTGAACGACTCCCCACAACATCCTCTCCACCCGCTCTTTTACTCTCAAAAACTTCTCCCTCCCTCTCTCCCTACCTGAGAAGAAACCCTCGCCGTCGACCGTCCCCATGGGCAATGCCCCTCTCAGCTGGTATTCCCACCGGGAGTTCTCTCCGTCCTCCTACTTCCCAATCTCACCGCCGTCGTCCACGTTTGGATCCTTTTCGTCCCAAGACGAGGAACCCGTCGAGGATCCCGTCCGCTTCCTTAGAGAGTTCTTGGAATACATTCGAAACAAGTACCAGGAACGAGCCAGATGCCTCCACCGCGCCGCCAGCCCTTTCTGGCCGCTCGATGTCCCTCGGGAGGCGCCGGCGCAGGGCACCGGCAGCCGTGACCCCGCCGAAGATCCCGTCTTCCTCGCTCTACTCCAGTACCTGATCGAGGCCACCACCTCGGTAGGCCTCGGCTATCCTCTGAGCAGGGGTGTCGCGCATCTGTTCCTCCGTGCTCTCCGCGGTGACATCGCGGGAGTGGAGGCCTTAGCCCGCTTTACGGGCCCCTATGATGTATTCTCTGCATACAGGATTCGTGCACTCGGCCGGAAGATAAAGCTGCTTGGCCAGCAGTTCAGAGCGGTGGGGATGAAGTGGAAGGGTGTGCTCGATGAGGACGAGGAGGATGTTGGTTCGATCAGGCCAGCTGGTGATGCCGATGATGGCGGCAGTAAGAAATCTTTGATGCTTTTAGATTTCATTCGGTTAAGCAATTGAATTCGTATGGTTCTTTTCAGGAACGCATTGGGTTTAGATTGGGTATTTGGTATAGTTAGCAATCCTTTGGTTCTTGACTCAAAATGGTATGGGCTGCTAATGACCAATTTATATAGCATTTGGCATAATTTTTATAGCTTGTGACTTAAATTGGATTCTTGATTCTTGCTTGGATGGTGTAGGCCTTTGTTGATTCATTGCCAGATTGCTGAGCACTGATCAATTAATATAGTTTATTCCTTCATTTTATTAAATAGTTCATTCTTCGGGTAAACAAAAAGTTTGATTCTGTTTCCTGAAATAGTAGCAGTTCATTCCTTTGCTGTTGGTTCCAGCTTTGATGCTGTAGGGCTTCCGCACCTGGAATTAATTGTTATAGAAGTTTAGGTTTGGGTTCTTGGTTCGGAATGATGTAGGCATTTATTGATTTGTTGCCAGATCGACAAGTGCTGGTCGATTCATATGGTTCTTTGTTTTGTAATATCTTGATATATGGTTTGATGTTATATTTATTGTTCAATAATGCGTTTGGTTCTTTTGGAACAGTTGGTGATTCTTTTGTTATTGTTTCTGAATTTGAATTATGGAACGAACACTTGAAAATAATTATTATACCTCCTTGTCGTTTTGGATTGGATTGTTGATATAGACCTTTATTCATTCGTTGCCAGATGACTGAGGGATGATCAACTAATATAGCTCCTTCTTTCTCCTTATTTCATAGTTTACGGCTTAGTATTTTCTTGTTTATAATGACTAAATAAAGGGATTTGTTCTGTTACATGAAATAGTTCGTTCCTTATTGGTTCCAAATTTGATGGTGTAGCGCTTGATGCGTGGCATTAATTATCATAGAAATTTACCTTTGGGTTCTTGACTTGCATGATGTGGGCCTCTATTGATTTGTTGCCAGATTGCCCAACGTTGGTCAGTTAGCATGATTCTTTCCATTCATATTCTATCACAGTATTGCGGTTTAATGTCATATTTATTATTCAATAAGCAATTGGTTCTTTTGGAATGGTTGGGATTCTTCTTTTATTGGTTGCAAAACCTCGGAGATGATTGTTATAGCTCCTATTAGTTCTGAATGGATTCTTGATACAGAATGTTGGACGTCTTTATTCATTCATTGCCAAATCATCGAGGGCTAATCGATTAATTTAGTCCCTTCCTTTCATTTTGTTTCATACTATGTGCTTTATATTTTATCATTATTCAAGAAAACAAAATTTGATTGATTTCTTGGAATAGTTGGTAATCCTTTTGTTGGTTGGCATGTGAGTGTGAATGGTGCGCAGGGCTTGAATGCTTCAGAATGTAGTCCATTATAAATTTCTTGCCAGATCATTGAGGGCTGATCGATGAATATGTTCTCTTTCTTTCAGTTTTATTTGGCAGTATACATTGATTTATTTCTTTAACATCCAAGAATGCAGCAAGATTTGATCATTTTCTTCGAATGGTTAGCTTAGTTATAGGCATGCAAATTTGAATTCTGCGAGCTTGAACTCTTGGATATAGTTGATATAACTTGTAGTGAGTTTAGAAAGTTTTCTTGATTTGGAATGATGTGAACTTGTACTGATCCATTTCCAGATTGTTCTAATCAATAAATTTGCTGTGAAGTAATTGATAGGTGTGGCGCTGACAGACATAGCTTGTTTAATGTATTACAATTTAGGCTAAAACAGGGAACCAAGAATGCGAGATTCTTGGAGACGCATTTATTGCTTGCTGTATGTAGTTTTAAAAACTATTACATGCTTTAAAAAATATTATAGGTTCCACGCTTGAAATATATTTACAGGCAGTAGTTCAAAGGAGCACGTTACAAGCATATGGTTTCATCATGAATAATAATGATTTTTATTCTTCTTCTCTGTGATTATGACTTGCGATTCTTTTTAATTCCCTTGAGTGGCTTTATATGCAATTGAAAGTGGAGTAGCAGGGATGTCTGCATTATCTGATCTGATGATGCACTGCTTTTCTAGTAGAACCTTTACCTGTGCTTGTTGGGTTTTCTGATCGATTCCTACCAACTCTAACAGCAATAAAAAAGGAAAAAAAAAAAAATGATGCTTGATTATTTATTTGATACAATTCTTCATATTTTTTAGGTCATAATACTACCGGATAACAGTTCAGTCACGTCTTTTTTTCTTTTACCTCTTTTTGTCCATTTTCAAAAGAGAACCGGAGGTGGGTGGACTCGTTGCTCTTAGTTAGGTATGATAGTATTTGGTCTTCATTAAAAGCAGTGGTGTATTCACTGGCAGGATCTTCGTTGGGATCAACCATTGGGATAGATTTAGGAACCTCATACTCATGTGCTTCTGTTTACGAGAATGGCTTGCCGGTGAGCTTGCTCAATGACAAGGGCAAGCATATGACCCCATCGTGGGTGGCCTACACCGATGAGAGGCTAATTGGCGAGGATGCGGAGAATCAGGCAACCGTGAATGCCGAAAGAGCCATTTTTAATGTCAAACGACTAATTGGAAGAAAGTGAGCCTTTTCTTTTTTCTTTCTCTCAACCGTCAATTTTCTTGATGCTCCACTTCCTCCTTTACAGCCTAGCCCGTCAGTAGGTAAATCCTAACAATGCTGAAGTACATGTCATCTCTAGGTTTGAGGACCCAGATGTACAGGATGACAAGGAGCTTGTTCCATACGAGATTGTTAACACGGATGGTGAGCCCTATATTAAAGTGACGACAGAGGGTGGTACGCGGTCTGGCATTTTCAGTCCCGAGGATATTATCGCACTTATTATTGCAAAAATAAAGGAGAATACTGAACGCGCAGCTGATATGACAATCAAGGATGCCGTTGTTACCGTTCCAGGTTATTAAATGAATTAATTAATTTTAAAAGAGAGAGAGAAACATTTAGCCAATACCTTCGTCGATCGGTATGCAAAGTTCAGTTACGATCCCTGTTTCTTCTGCGGTGCAGACACCATCTAACATGTATATATATGTATATATGTATGTATTTTTTCTCGCTCCAGCTTACTTCGATGATGCTCAGCGACGAGCTGTCAAGAATGCATGCGACAAAGCTTGCTTAAATGTGGCCGGAATAATCAACGAACCAACAGCTGCTGCTATTGCGTATGGTCGATATAAACAGGAGGGTAAGAAAAACATCCTTGTTTTTCACCTTGGTGGCGGGACGTATGATGTCAGCATCTTGAGTATTGATAATGGAGCTTTTGTGGTTCTAGTGACAAATGGTGACAAGCTAGGAGGTAAATTTTCAAATTCCGGACCATACCTTTTACTACTTGTGGCTATCTATTAGGTTACATGTTAGTTTAAAACCCTCTACTGAAAACCTAAAAATAAATGTAAAAGATCCATATTGCAAATCTGATGGAGCCTTTTTCCCCCTCCCTTCTAATTGCCACCGTAATTCCAAATTCTACTTGAAGATTTGTGTGCAATGTGAATAAATTGGTTGCCTGGTTTATGTATACCTGCAAATGCTCCGTGACAAAATACTCTAGTTCTAAACGTGGTGTTTTCAAGTAAAATATCTAATATATCTGGGACGTAATGAGTTAGTGCGTCTGACTCCATATAAGCATATGCACAAATACTGTTTTTTTTTTCCCCCTCATGCTCCGATATGGTATGGGAACTTTGATGTACTACATACAACGTTAACTCCTTTTTCCTCTTTTTTTTCTTTTTTCTTTTGCGTGTGTGTGTGTGTTGCAGGTGAGGACTTTGACAAGAAAATCATGCGCTACTTCATAAATTTGATCAATGAGAGGCATGGAAAGGACATCAGCAGAGACAATCAAGCTCTTGGGAAGTTGAGGAGGAAATGTGAAAGGGCCAAGAGAGTTTTGAGTAACCAGCAAGAAGTTCAAGTGGAGATTGAATCTCTCTGTGAGGGTTTTGATTTCTCTGAGCCACTGACACGGAACCTTTTTGAAGAGTTGAATGAAGATTTGTTCATCAGGATCATGTGGCTTGTTAACAAAACCATGGAAGATGCTGGACTGAACGAGTGTCAAATTGATGAAGTTGTTCTCGCAGGTGGGAGTTCCAGGATTCCTAAGATTCGGCAGCTCTTGGAGGAGTACTTTCGTGGAAAGAGGCCAAAAGTAGAGGCGGTCGTAGATGGAGCAGCTGCAGATGGTGCAGCTATAGCAGGAGGCATTCTAAGTGGGAACGTCTGTGCTTTTACTGAAGGTTTTTGGTTTCACCATAATAGTCGCTTTATGTGCAGTTAGGCTAGTTATCTGACTTCTAAATATTCACATATCTGTAATAGGAGCTGCTCTGCAGCCGTTAGATCATACTCATTCAGAAGAAAATTTCCTAGTTGATGAAGGGCTTTTTTAGATGTTGATAATATTATCAATTATGATAGTAATTTTGTTTATCATCATAATCAAATGTGTACGCAGATATGCTTATTGTGGATGTGGCACCTTCTACCACCGGAACTGGAGCAATGACCACATTGATTCACAGGAACATCACGATCCCACCCATGGAATCTCCAGTTTTCACCACTCACCAGGATCAGCAGACTACTGACCCCACTCAGGTATGGACAATTTTTTTCTTTACATTTATCTGTTATGCAGCTCTAAACAAATCCACTTGAAAGTCAGCAAGATATGAGGGGGTTGATGGAGTAAATAAGGCTATTGCTGTTTGTTGGTTTTCTTACCTTTCTTTCTTTTTCCATTTTCTTCTAGGTCCTTGAGGAAGCGAGTAGTTTCAGAGAGGACAACTGTGTTCTTCTTCGTAACAAGTGTGCAGCAGCTTGGGTTTGTTGTGGTTTGTTGGTATTATTAATGTTGGCTGCTTGGGCACTGGCATTAATAAAGTTCGCTAGATAGGTCCCTTCCTCAACTTCCTTTCTTTCTTTTCTTCTTGTTGGTGCAGTTTGACCACTTATGAATACCTCCAAGGGTATTATTACATAGGCTGCCCACAAGGTGTTATAAAATCATATTCCACTATTACCTGAATTAGTTCCGACTGCCTAGTGGTTTCCTCTTATTTGTGGATTATGTGCAACCTATATCTGCTAGCCAATTTGCTAGCTATCCCATTGTTCTCTTGGTGGATTGAAACACATACAACAATAGTCTGCTTTGTGAGTTTGTCCTGAATTTCTTGGATGATCCTTTCTCTCAGGATGTTCAAAATTTTTAACTTCAACTATCTGATGTGAGTCAGCACGACTATTGACATGTTTAAGGTGCCTAAATATCAACCGGTTCACTTCCTGACGTATTACTTCTTTCCAAGTCTTCAACCTGGTCAAAATGGGGTGGAGAAACACCACCTAAAACTGGTTCATCTTGTTCGGTCCTCTCAACACCATTAGCTGACAGCTTTCCAATAAATGCCTTAATGCTGGATCTCTACGAAAGCGGCACCACCTGTACGTGCCAGCATTTTGCTGACAAGCAGTTGTCCGCTCCAGTTTATGCTGTTAGAAACTCCAATTTTCTGGTTTCACAGTTGTTACTGCGCTTTGGTGAACAATTGAGTCAGCCTGTTTCCATAAAAGGTCTTGTAGTTACATGTTTCTTGCTTGCCAGATCATTAGTAATGCATTGATCAGCTCCTTTATATCGTTACATCACATCATCTGTTCCAATTTGCATATTACAATATCAATAAGATGATCCTTATGTTAAAACAATGGAATCTGCCACCATTGATGGCGAAGTACCCGCAGAACTTATTAAGACATGATGCTGTGATTCTACTTGTTGGCATCTTTGATTGCGTTTGAAAACAAACTCCTGATGGTGTGATCTTGGTGCTGGGGGAAGTTTCCTCTTCATAATCTTCCATAAAAATATCATTCCTGTTAGATTTATAAAAACCTTTCATAATGTTTTGATTTTTCCCACTTCACCTGCTAATTAGTGATTGCTTGGGAAATGCATTTGTAAAGCTGCTTGGATGTCATATTTTAAGCCTAAACATTATGCCAAATTATACATTCTTACATTCCCTTGCTGCACTGCGGCAATCTTTTAAATAACATGTTGTGGAGAAAGCCGTTCTGAAGCCTCCAACTTTCAAGATCTGCATACACCAAGAAGCCCCTTATTCTTTGTTTTTCAAGAAAGCTACCTAATTCCCCTCCAATGATCTCACGCTAATTGGTATTTATGAATCCCGAACATCATTATGAGGTTTCACTATAACTCCTGCACAATATGAATAGATAAGGTGACATTGGGTCACCTTGTCTATTTCTATGTTCCAATCCAAACCTCCAAGTAAGGCTCTGGTTAAGTAGAAGCATAAAAGCTTCAGTAAACAGGCAGTGATGGATCCAAATCACCTCTAAAGCAAGGAAACATGTTCAATGTCACCTTGTCTAGTTCCATGTTTCAATCCAGACCTCCTAGCTAGTAAGGCTTTGGTTAAGTAGAACCATAAAATCTTCAGTAAACAAGCAATGATGGATCCAAATCACGTCTAAAGCAAGGAAACATGTTCTGCTGAGCACCCGACATTACAAGTTCTTAGGAGAGTCTTTCATATGCATTCTCCATATCATATTTGATTAAGACCTTCTCTCTTAGCGACCTGTTGAATTGCGTGCAAGGCCTCTTGTATGATCATTGTGCTCACTGCAATTCATCTTGCTGTAATTTATGCATTCTAATCTAGTCAAATCAGCTCCACCACCACTCTTCATAGCCTTCCTGCAAAGAATCTTTGGAATGCTTTTATGGCTGTCCAGAAAGCTGTCCTTTAGGCTTTTGGTGTTTTGGTGTTTTAGGTATTAGTTGAGCAGTATTTGGTTGCACAGATAACCTAGCTTCCCGCATAAAAATAATTTTTGACTTGCAGCACATGGTATATCCCTGATGACCAGGCCCTGGAGCTTTTCTTCCTTAATTCAAAAGTCTTTTGATTTCCTGTTCCGCTAACCTCTTCTGATGTTGTAACACACCTCCTTGGTGAGTTAAATTGTATATTCTTGACAGCTCTCCTGAGCATGTCTGGGAAAAAAAATTGTGATCCGAACCACTCTTTTCTTGATTTGCCTTTACGAGTACACATTTCTTCTTCCACAGCCATGTGATGATTTAATTTTTTGGTTGGTTAACTATTTTTGCCCGCTGTTGACTGTACTTGAAACATGCAAATTGAGCCATTGGAATGCCTGCTTGTTGTTTATATATCTTTTGGTTTGAGAGCTAAAAGGCAGGAAAAAACCGATTGTCTCTCATATATTGCTTGGATTTTTTTTTTTTTCTCTTTTTTCTCTTTTTAAGGAATGCATGCAATCTTATTGAGAAGGAACGCACGCAATCTCATACAATAATAACTGTTGTAGTTTGTTGACTCAAATTTTCCATGATATTTTTTGGCAAGGACGTCATCCCTCGTGTTGTTAGTAAGCAATAAGAATATATTAACGCCGGGCAAATCAAAAGCATGCAGATATGCATGGTGGTTATGACACGTATCAAGGAATCACATACAGAATGACACCATGAATCATAAGCTGGGTCATTTACTATTCAGCACTTACGTTGCGCGTGATCGTCTTTTCTTATGAACCAACGTAATTCCATCACAAGGGATCATGTGATGTATATATATATATATATAGTTGATTTAGGAACAACACCATTTTTGTGGTTGTGTTTTTCATTAGATTTAATACGCATGGCCGATCTTGGTTGGACGAGTTCCACGGACGGTTGACGTCCCATCCCATCAAACCGCAAAGTCATTGTTCATTATTTTTTTTTCTCAATTAGAATATTTTGCATTTCAAGAGTGACTGTGCATGATTCTGTGATCTTTCGTTACCCAATTTAATAAAAATTATTAATATAAATTTTTATTTTTGATAATAAGTCAGATTTTTATTTAATCCAGTTCTTTATTTTAGATCATATTAATAACATCATTAATATGATTTTTTATTTTAAATAGTGAGTAGTACTTAATATGGTTCTTTGTTTTACATAGACCATTATATATATCTAAAATGATTATAGCCATCATTAAACTCCCTACTTTTGATGGCAACAGATCATGTTCATCAAAATTATTTTGCTCTTAATAAGTTTATAAAATCATAATACATTCCCTCTTGTTATATATATATATATAATTTATTTTTGACAAATGAATCTCTTATGACACATTGTTAAGTATTATGATAGTTGGTTTTGATGTCAATAACAACTATTATTTTCATTTGTATCATTTTTTTTAACTAAATATTTTTCAAAATTTTTTACATCATTATTTTTTAAAAGAAATTATATAATTTGTGGAATAATACTTAAAAGGTGATTGAAAAGTATCATCATTATTTTTTATAATTATCTATTCTATATAATAGTCAGCATAATGATAATCTTAAATATTAAATTAATTAAATAAAATATTTTGTAGCATCTAGTTGTTGTTACCTTTTTATACGTTATAGCTAATATGAGATGGAGCAACGCCTATAATGCTTGATTGTTGATAGATATTTGTTATAAATAGGTATTATATTATTTATTCCTTTAATAATAAGTAAGTATAAGTAACAGATGATATAATATCTTACTATTTTTAATATACAAGCATAATTGATACTTATAAATATTATCTAAATTAATAAATAAATATTATACTTATCCAAATTAATAATACTCTATTGGTTTATGTATTTGATAAGAGTTCCTATTCGACTATCATTAAAGTTTATTCTTTAATATATAATATAAATTTGACTATTGAAAATTTTTATTTACTATAATTTATTATATTATTATATCATATTTAAGAGTCATTGAAAAATAGAAGAAATATCGTACTCACATATTGCATGGGACTAGTATTTTAATTGGTTTATAGTGTGTGAATTGAAGAGCTTTTTTGTGTTATGTTTTTTTTGGTAAAGTGTTATGTTTATATCTTCTGATTGACCAGTCTTTTAACATTGGATAAAAGTTAGCTTAAACAACCAACTTTCAAATTATGCTCTCTGCTTGGCAAAGAGTGCCAAAATCAAAGCAACCTATATCCATGCGGAGATCAGCAAATTTTAATGCTCTGCTAAAAATATTCCATGAATTTAGAGATTTATAACTCAGTAAATAAATTGTTACAGTCATGAGGATGCCTGTATTAATAATATGACTAATATATTTCTTTATTTTAGATAATAGATAAGACTCTTATAACTGATATACGAGGAAAATAGGTCTTTGACGATTATTTATTAATAGATGTCTACTATAAGAATGTATTATATTATTTTTTCTTTAATGATAAGTGAGTACAAAAGTGATTTTATAATGAAATATCGTACTAGTATAATATTACGTGTCAATATAATATATAAGTATTATACTTAAATGTTTTGATGAAAATTTTTATTTGGCCATTATTAAAATTTATTGGTTAATATACCACAAAAATTTGATTATTGAAATCCTCTATTTATCATAATTTATCATATTGTTATAAAACATTTCAACCAAAGAAAAAAGAAAATCATATCTTACATGTCACACAGAGTTTTCAATTCCCTATAGATATCAATATTAATGATAAAAATTTTTGCTCAATCATTATTAAATTTAATCATTCAAGATATAACATAAAATTTATTGTTGAAATAAAATATTTACTAAAATTTGTTAAACGTTTATATGGTATTTCAAAAACAGTTGAAAAACAAAAAAAAGGAGAAAAATTATATCCAAACATCGCACAGTTTATATGCTTATTTGATACTAAAATAAAATGCACTACACCAGGCTCTCCAATAAAAGGCCAATAAAATCATTTTTGAACCGTCGGAACGCTGCAGTGGAGAATTTCAGGAGAAGAGTTGAACGCATGCAAAGGGTCAAACAGGAAATTGGATCGTGAGGGTCCTATTTTTGAAGCGAAACTCGCGCAAATATTAGTTGCACCTAAACTCTTGATCCCGTCCTTGAGCCCACTTCGAAAACAAAGCCCGATAGCCACGCACCCGAGCACTTCTGCACTGCTTTCGGTATAGAAAAAATATATCATTTTACCTGAGTAAATCTCGTAATCATCATTTTTTAATATATATTTAATATCAATAATATATATATTTAATATTTATAATTTTATTTTTTTATTTAAAATTTTGAATAATAAAAATATTTTTTTTATTCTAAAAAAAATTATAACATTCTATGACTATATTCTACGTTCAAATTATGATTTTTTAAATAAAATATTATATTTTTTAAAAAAAATTATATAAAAAAAATATTTTCATCGTTAAAAATTTATAAAATTTTTAAACTACGAAAATACTCTTCGCTTATTAGGACATCCTATGCATAAATTTATAATTTCTCTGTAGAATGTCATGATATCGACATAAGATATCATAATTTTTTTTCAGACGTAGATTATTTTCGTCATTCAAAATTCAAACGAAAAAATAGAACTGTTGGATATAAAATACCCTCCAACCGAAGTTTGTAAAAGACCGATCCTTCGGGGTTCTTCCGGCTTCCGACATTGTATGTGGTGCCTCTCCGAACTCCCTCGGCCGTCCGGATTTCTCCGACAATAGACTTCTGCGTTCACCCACCGGGCCGCCCCAAAGGCCCTCTGGGCCTCACTGACAGTCGACCTCCTACAGTAGCCAACCATTCCCCGAGTCTCTCCTGGACTTCTTTCGGCCACGGACGACCCTACTCCGAACTTCTTCCGGGCTTCGTCAGCATCCGAGCTTCCCCGACAACAAGATTTCTACAGTAACCAGACTCCTTCCAAGTTTCTACGGTGGTCAACCGCCTTTCGAATCTCGATCGAGCTCCTGTGAGAGCCGAACTTCTACTACGAACGGTCTACTCCGAACTCCTACAGCGGGTTGTCCATCCCAGATGTCGACTGTAAGCAAATTCCGACTCAAGCCTCTACTATAAACAAATTTCTTTCAAATTTCTACTACAGGTAGACTTCAACCGAGCTACCCCATAGCGAGTGGGCTCTGGACGAGCTTCTACAGCGGGACACTACTCCGAGCTTCCACGACAACTGGTCCTCGCCCGAGCTCCTACAATAAGCAGCCCCTTTTCGACCTCTTACGAGAACCGAAGCCCGTCCGAACTTCTCCAGCGGATGGATTCCGGACGAGCTTCTATGACGGACGAGCTCCAGCAACTGGGTCCCTGCGATAGCCGATCGCCTCCGATGTCTGTCGAGCCTCCCCAGCGCTATCCGAAGTCCATCGCCGGCCGACCTCCTACCAGGCTCCTCGTAAAACCGGACTTCCCCGGTGGATGATCTTTAGATGAGCTTCCGCATCAGATAAATCCCAGACGGACTTCTCCGGACTTCGTCAACAAAAATCTACGTTCGAGCTCCTACAGCAGGTGACTCCCGCCTGAAACGTCAGCATCCGAAGTATTCGACAACAGTAGATTCATCAGCGACCTCGAAACATCCGAGCCTCTCCTGGAACGACGATGTAAAGAGCCATTCTGCTCCATCAGGCATCCCAGCCGAGCTTCAGCCGACGGATCCAAACTCTCAGGTAAGCCACAACAAGGGCCACTACCTTACTCCACTCGCTGCAACGGATTCCACACGGTTCCACCACTCTCTGGCAAGCCACAACAAGGGCCACTACCTTACTCCACTCGTTGCAACGAATTCCATGCGGTTCCACCACTCTCTGACAAGCCACGACAAAAGCCACCATCCCGCTCCACTCGCTGCAACAGATTCCATGCAGCTCCACCTCTCTCTGGCAAGTCCCGACAACGGACACCACTCCACTCTTCGCAACAAGCTCCACGTGG
This sequence comes from Elaeis guineensis, assembly GCF_000442705.2. Taxonomy (NCBI): domain Eukaryota; kingdom Viridiplantae; phylum Streptophyta; class Magnoliopsida; order Arecales; family Arecaceae; genus Elaeis; species Elaeis guineensis. The sequence goes on along the minus strand of NC_026004.2, from coordinate 6,757,747 downwards.
CCCTGAACAACCCCTGATGCCACTACTCTCCGTAACAAACTTCACGCGGCTCTGAGCGGTCCACTACCAGACGGTTACAGACGTCGCTGTCGGTCAGTTACACCCTCTATCTATAAATAAGGATCTCCAGATACGTTCTTCTCTAAGCTGGTAACTCTATCTCGAAACTCTGCCAAAATTTTTACTCGAGCACTCCATTTCTGTTGAAGCAGAGTACTGACTTGAGCATCGGAGGGTCTTGCCGGAGCACCCCCAACTCGGGTTTAGACTTTCTTTGCATGTCCCGACGGCGGCCGCAATCATCCCAGCTCCAGCTTCTCCGACTTCGACAGAATTCTGCACCAACAAAATTGGCGCTAGAGGAAGGGACCTTTGTGTCTTTGTAGTATCCTTGTTCTTAAAGGAGTGCTCAATGGGACTGATTCCGATCATCTTCTCCGACATCCTCTTCTCCTTCTTCTATTAGATCTTCACCCGATGCCTCCCCGCAGAGCATCCATCAGGCGATCCACGGCCTCCGCGGCCAGATCTCAGGCTCCGGCCTCACCTCCAGTTTTTCAGGCTCCTCCTCCTCCTCCGGCAACGGCAGTCAGCGCGGAGCAATTCGACCTGCTGGTTCAGCAGGTCAGAGGCCTCACTGAAGCGGTGCAGGCCATGCAACAGCAACAACAATCGCAGGCGTCAGTGCGGTTGGAGAGAACGTCGCCGGAATTCCAAAATCTGGCGGTAGGGCGGGCCACTTGGGCCAGTCGCCCCGTCTTTCTCGAAAAGACAAATTCGAGGGTGGAGAGCCCTCAGTCCGATCACGATTCTACTCCTGGAGGATCTCTACCTCCATTCTGCCCGAAGACCCTCGAGACTCGCAGTCGAGAGGACTTCCTGGATCGAAGGCTCCAAGAGATGAACCGGCGGATCGAAGAACTCCGCCACGCTCCCTCTGCTTATGGTGAGGACATCTGTACTGACCCTTCTCTCAAATGATCATGCAGGAATCGATCCTGCCAAACTTCAAACTCCTCCAATTCGAAAGCTATGACGGGACCTTGGACCCGATCGACCATTTGGAGGTCTTTCGGACGATGATGCTGCTCCATGGTGCGCCAGACGTCATTCTATGCCGAGCTTTTCCATCCACCCTGAAGGGAGCAGCAAGGAAGTGGTACTCGGCGTTGAAGTCGGGTACCATCTTTTCCTTTGACCAGATGAGCCACCAGTTCGCGGCTCATTTTGTTAGCAGCCGGCATCCCCGGAGAGGTTCGGAGTCCCTCGTTAACATCAAACAAAGGGAGGGGGAATCCATCCGGGCTTACGTCAACTGTTTCAACGTCGCTGCGTTGGAGGTCCGAAACTTGGACCAATCGGTTGCGATGGCCGCTCTGAAAGATGGCCTTAAGAAGAACGACCTTCTGTTCTCCTTGAAAAAGAAGTACCCCAGAGATTTTGCCGATTTGCTGGCTCGGGCCAAAGGATATGCCCGAGCAGAAGAAGCCTTCAAGATGAAGGACGAGGAGACCGTGAGAGAGCGGCAGACGGGAGACTCGAGCAAGCCCGCAGTTGAAAAAGGGCCGAGCGAAGCTCGGCCACGCTCTCGAACTCCTCCCGGGCACAGGCACGCCCGGACTCCTCTCCGAGCTCGTAAACAGAGAAGCCCAGACTGTCGAGTTCAGCGAGGCTCCCCTCCTGGGAGATTCCACAGCTACGCCTCTCTCAACGCATCGAAAACTCAAGTGCTGATAGAGGTCAGGGAGCAGCTCCCAAGGTCGGAGAGGATGCGCTCGCACCCTGAAAAGCGCAATCCGAACAAATTCTGCCTCTATCATCGTGACCACGACCACGATACGGAGGAGTGTATTCAGCTCCGAGATGAGATCGAAGAGCTCATCAGATGAGGTCGGCTCGACAGATTCATTCGACGCCGACCTGAAAGAAGGGAAGATCGGTCTAGGGCCCTGTCGCAGTCGGAACCGTCAAGGAGGGAGGAGCAGTCAGAAGATCGGCCTCCAATTAGGATTATCAACTCCGTCTTGGGGGGATCTCGACGGGGAGCAGACCTTCCGCGGTTATAGGGTTCGAAAGATCTACGAATATATTACCAACAACTTTGTCCGAAATAAAAATTCTCTTCATATTTGCGCATCCTTTCTTTTGGTATGAGCTTATAACGACGAGAGATAACTCCCCCATACAAATGAAATTAAGCGCGTTAGGAACAGGAGGAGAACCTCGTCCTAACATGAGCAAAGCCGAAGGTCTGGTTTCTTAAAGACCGGATGGGGGGAGAGGCCCTTACAACGGCCCTTATGTGCCCCCACAGCCTTGTTAGGAATAGGAGGAGAACCTCGTCCTAACATGAGCAAAGCCGAAGGTCTGATTTTTTAAAGACCGGATGGAGGGAGAGGCCCTTACAACGGTCCTTATATGCCCCCACAGCCTTGTTAGGAACAGGAGGAGAATCTCGTCCTAACATGAGCAAAGCCGAAGGCCCGATTTTTTAAAGATCGGATGGGGGGAGAGGCCCTTACAACGGCCCTTATGTGCCCCCACAGCCTTATTAGGAACAAGAGGAGAATCTCGTCCTAACATGAACAAAGCCGAATGCCCGGTTTCTTAAAGATCAGATGGGGGGAGAGGCCCTTACAACGGCCCTTATATGCCCCCACAGCCTTGTTAGGAACAGGAGGAGAACCTCGTCCTAACATGAGCAAAGACGAAGATCCGATTTCTTAAAGATCGGATGGGGGGAGAGGCCCTCACAACGACCCTTATATGCCCCCACAGCCTTGTTAGGAATAGGAGGAGAACCTCGTCCTGACACAAGCTGAAACTGACTGTCGGGAACAAGGGGAGGACCTCGTCCCAACGCAACCAAAGACTCGGTTGATCGACGAGGGAGAAAGCTTCCTCAATGACTCCTCTACACTCTCATGACCCCGTCAAGAGCAGAGGGAAGATCCTCACTCAAACACAGAAGAAAAAGAGAAGATGAAAAGAAAAAGCGACGAACTACACAGGCGATAGGTGAAAAACGAACTGCATCAAAGGCATAAGAGACCTCGTTTCGACGAGAGAGCAAATCCTTGTCGAAAATCTTTAATCCCTAAGGGCAAATCGACACGGCGACGATCAGGAACCTTCAAACTACGTCAGCAACGAACAAGACGGAAGATAAAAGAAGTTCGGTGAACGACGACTCAAAGCAAGAACCGGTGAGGGATTACAAACTACGTCGACGCCAAACAAGACGAAAGACAAATGGAGTTTGGTAAATAACCATTTAATACCAGAATGGACAAGGTAATAGACAATTTCATTTTCATTTTGTTGGTAAAGTACACGTCACAAAGTCTTAAAGGCCAAAAAAATAAAAAAAAAAAAAGAAGAAAGAAGAAAAAGAGGCTCTAAGGAAGCCCAGTTTCTTCCGACTTCGAGCTCTCGGTTCCGACCCTTGCTATGGATTGCCTTAAATTTTCGACTTCCTCTTCCAGTTTCATCTTTTTCAGCAGCATATCCTGGAACATCCGGTGGAACCACCGGTGCTCGTCCTCTGACTCTCGAAGCCTCCTCCTCAAGACCTCGGACTCTGCCTCAGCATCTTTGACTGCCTGCTGCTCGTGGACCAGTTGAATCTTCAGCCGTCGTAATTTGGCTTCCTCCCGCCCAAGGGCTACAGACAGTTCTGCCATAGTCTCCCTCAAGGAGCAAAGCTCGTCAGAACCTTACGCAGGGACAGGCTGGACTCTCTCGGACATCCGCCTCTGTAGGCGGGCAACTTCGTCAGTCGCCGTCTGGAGCCTCCTTCGGTAGTCCTCTACTTGTCTGCTCCAGCCGACTCGATAGGCGTCGTAAGTTGCCTCGGCATCCTGCAGCCATTTTTGAAGGTCGGAGAACCTCTTCGACCAGTCTTGGTCGCGATCAGTCTGGACTGTGAGCCGGGACGAGCTCCCTTCCAGCCGGCCGATCTTCTCCCGTGCGGTCGCCAGCTCGACTTTAAGGGAGCTGATCTTGGAAGCCTGAGTCCAAGATCGGTCGCTGGCACATTTTTGGAGTTCCTCAAGCTCCGTAATGAAGTCAGCTTTTCTTTTGGTGTATTCCATGAAATTTTTCTTGTGGAGGTCCCGAAAGCGAGTAGCCTCCGCGGTGGCCTCTGAATGGCTCTCCTTCAGCCGGTGAAGTTCGTCTTCCAGCTTCTTGGATTTTTTTGTCAACTGGCGAACTTCCCTTTAGAGGTCTCGTATCATCGACTTCAAGGGAATACCCTCCGACAGGGGAAGGGCTTCGGCAGGACACTATCGTTGGAAGACAAGAGCGCCACGACTCAAATTAATACAAGAAGGCAAAAAAAAAGGAAAAGAATATGAAAAAAGAGAGGGACCCTCCATAAAGGCGAATCCGGCTTCATTGATCAAATAAATTCCAAGTACAAGAGAATGAAAAAAAAATCACCACAAAGGAAAAAATACAAAACTAGATGTTCCGGACCTCTAGGGCAGAAGTAGAGGGGGTCGGTGTCCCCGGAAGATCGTCAGCGGCGGCCACGACAGTCGACGAGGTCCCGACTGGAAAAGGACCGGCAGCGACTTCGGACGGTCTGGCTTCATCATCGGACGCCTCGTTCAGGAAGTCGAGATCCAACTCGAAAAACCTCCCGGCCACCTTCTCTTGGCAGAGCTCGAACCCCTTGATGAAGGCGTCCTGGCCGAACTGGACCTTCAGATCCTCCATCTCGGGGGAGGCTTTGAACTCCTCCACTACTCGAGCCCTTGCCTCCGAGACCAGAGACGAAATCCGCACTTTCAACTCAAAAACCTGCTCCTTCAACTCGGAGACCTGTGCCCTTAATGCGGAGACCTCGGCCTCAGCCTTCCCTCTCTCCTCCTCCAAGACGGTCCTCAGATCGGACGAGGTTTGTCCCTCCTTTTTCAGCGCCTCTTGGAGGCTTAAGACCTCGGCGATCTTCTCCTCAAGGTGGGCAGCCCCGGCTAGGCGACCCTCTTCTGCCCGAGCTGCCTCTTTCTTGGCGATCTTCGCCGCCTCGATGTTGGCGACGAGCTGGTGCCCAATCTGCAAGAAGGGTCGGAGAGTCGACATAAGGGCTGAAGAATAAATTAAAGAAGCAGGGAGAAGGAAAAGGATGAGTTAACCTACTTCGAGGAAAGATCCCAGAGAGTCCCAGGCCCGTAGCTCGGGATCGGCGAGGACGATCCTCTCAACTACCTCGGGCAGAATACATCCTTCGACCAGCCTCTTTATTAAGTCCCTGTTATTGAAGAAAATTTTCCCCAGATCTTCCTAGAAGCCGCCGGCCCCCTCGGCGGCAGCCCTGCGACTGCGACTCCTCCGGGCCAGGGTCTTCTTTCTCCTCCTCCCTTCGGCCCCGGGTGCCCCCTCGGGATGAACCTCCGAAATGGGACCCTCAGTCGGGGAGCTCTGTGAAGGAGCTCGGGGGACTTCTGGTTCGACGTCGGAAGGGGCTTCGACGGCGATGGGCATCGGAGCAGGTGCGACCGAGCTTGTCCCTTCTGTCCTGGCTCTCTTCACCGACCCCGAAGTTGAGGCATCTTTTCTCTTGTGGGTCTTGAGACCTTGGGCTAACCTCCGAGCCACGCTTGCATCCATGCCCGAGATAAAAGGAATTCAGTATGGCTCCGAAATGGAACAGGAAGAAAAAAAAAAAAGAGAGAGAGATACCGGCAGGGTTAAGGGGGCTTAGGCCGACGTTGAACAAAAGTTGTTCCCTCAGAAGGTCGGGGAGGAGGGGGCTTGATAGGCCTCGAGCTTTTTGGAGGCCTCAAGGTCGTCCCTTTCCAGGGCAGAAGCTCGACAGACGAAATCTCTCAGGGAGCCCCAAGGGGGTAATCCTAGCTCCAAGGTCGGGTATCGGACATAGAAGAACTTCTCCTTCCAGTTATGGACGGAAGAGGGGGCGCCTTTCAGCAACCCCTTTCTACCGAACTGGGGGGAGAAGTACCATCAATCTTTTGTCGAGGGATGGCGCTTGAAGGTGTAGAAGTTCCTAAACAAAGAAAGAGTCGGCCGAATTTTGGCTAAATTACAAAGAGAAAGAAACCCTATCAAAAACCTAAAGGAGTTTGGCACGACAGAAATTAGAGAAATATTCAGAAAATGGAAGAGAGCAACGATAAAGGACGGCAGCGGAAGCCGAAGTCCAGCATGGAAGGCCTCCTGGTACAGACAGAAGCGGCCGGGAGGAGGGGCGCTAGCCCGGTCAAATGGCCTGGGAAGCTCCAGCTCGTACTCCGGAGGAACTCCGTACTGAATCCTTATCAGTGAGAGTTCATCCGAAGTCAAGGAGCCGGGGATGGTGTCCGACGCAAAGGCCAGATAGAGTTCGGTCCTAGCTACAGGTTCATCTAAGGTACCAGTACTACGGAGAACTAGGGCTGACGAACTCCTAGAACTGCTAGAAGAGAAGATATTAGAGAACATTTTGGATCAAATGGAAGCCACAAAAATCTCAGAAAATCAGGAAAAAATAGCAAAAATATCCCCGAGAAAGCTAAACGAACAAAATACGAAGAAAAAGGATGGAAAAACGTCAGGAAGTTCCAAAACTGACCTAGATTGATCCCAGGAGTGCAGGGAGATGGCAAGGATGATGGAGGTCGACCCGGAGGATGCCTAAGGCCAGAAAGGATGCTAGGAGAAGTTGGAGCTCTCGGTGAAGAAGAAGAGAACCGAGGGATTCTCTCGAGCAAGGTGGAACCCCTGAAGGAGGAGAACGTGTTTAAATAGACCCCGGGATCCGGTGCAATAATGATTGCGGATCTCCTCTGGCCGGCCTGCACTCGCCGTGTGTCCCACTCACCTCGACAGACTGTTAGAAACGGCTGGCAGCTGACAGAGTCATTATTACGCCGTACCTAAAGCTACGCTCCGACGAAAATTCCAAAAAGAAGAAATCTTTTCCGAAAAGGTTCCAGTACCAGCGTGCCAAACGTCAAAATATCTGGCAACCGCCGAGTATGAAAATCAAGGAGAGCAGCTTCGGCCGTGAGAATTTCTCTGTACTTCCTTTATTCGAAACTTGAACTCGAAAGTAGGGAGACTGGTGTTGGGTATAAAATACCCCTCCGACCGAAGTTTGTAAAAGACCGATCCTTCGGGGCTCTTCCGGCTTCCGACCTTGTATGTGGCGCCTCTCCGAACTCCCTCGGCCGTCCGGACTTCTCCGACAATGGATTTCTGCGTTCACCCACTGGGCCGCCCCAAAGGCCCTCTGGGCCTCACTGACAGTCGACCTCCTACAGCAGCCAACCATTCCCCAAGTCTCTCCTGGACTTCTTCCGGCCACGGACGACCCTACTCCGAACTTCTTCCAAACTTCGTCAGCATCCGAGCTTCTCCGACAACGAGATTTCTACAGTAACCAGACTCCTTCCAAGTTTCTACGACGGTCGACTGCCTTCCAAATCCCGATCGAGCTCCTGCGATAGCCGAACTTCTACTACGAACGGTCTACTCCGAACTCCTACAGCAGGCTGTCTATCCCAGACGTCGACTGTAAGCAAATTCCGACTCAAGCCTCTACTATAAATAAATTTCTTCCAAATTTCTACTACAGGTAGACTTCAACCGAGCTACCCCGTAGCGAGTGGGCTCTGGACGAACTTCTACAGCGGGACACTACTCCGAACTTCCACGACAACTGATTCTCGCCCGAGCTCCTACAATAAGCGGCCCCTTTTGACCTCTCGCGAGAATCAAAGCCCGTCCGAACTTCTCCAGCGGATGGATTTCGAATGAGCTTCTATGACGGACGAGCTCCAGCAACTGGATCCCTGCGATAGCCGATCGCCTTCGATGTCTGCTGAGCCTCCCCAGCGCTATTTGAAGTCCATCGCTGGCCGACCTCCTACCAGGCTCCCCGTAAAATCGAACTTCTCCGACGGACAATCTTCAGATAAGCTTCCGCATCAGATAAATCCCAGACGAACTTCTCCGAACTTCGTCAACAAAAATCTCCGTCCGAGCTCCTACAGCAGGTGACTCCCACCTGAAACGTCAGCACCCGAAGCGTCCGACAACAGTAGATTCGTCAGCGACCTAAAAACATCCGAGCCTCTCCTAGAACGATGATGTAAAGAGCCATTCTGCTCCATCAAGCATCCCGACCGAGCTTCAGCCGACGGATCCAAATACTCTGGCAAGCCTCAACAAGGACCACTACCTTACTCCACTCGCTGCAACGGATTCCATGCGATTCCACCACTCTCTGGCAAGCCACAACAAGAGCCACTACCTTACTCCACTCGTTGCAATGGATTCCACGCGATTCCACCACTCTCTGACAAGCCACGACAAAAGCCGCCATCCCGCTCCACTCGCTGCAACGAATTCCATGCAGCTCCACCTTTCTCTGGTAAGTCCTGACAACGGACACCACTCCACTCTCTGCAATAAGCTCCACATGGCCCTGAACAACCCCTGATGCCACTACTCTCCGTAACAAACTCCACGCGGCTCTGAGCAGTCCACTACCAGACGGTTACAAACGTCGCTGTCGGTCAGTTACACCCTCCGTCTATAAATAAGGATCCCCATATACGTTCTTCTCTAAGCTGGTAACTCAATCTCGAAACTCTGCCAAAATTTTCGCTCGAGCACTCCATTTCTGTTGAAGCAGAGTACTGACTTGAACGTCGGAGGATCTTGCCGGAGCACCTCCAACTCCGATTTAGACTTTCTTTGCAGATCCCGACGGCGGCCGCGGTCATCCCAGCTCCAACTTCTCCGACTTCGATAAAATTCTGCACCAACAAAAACTATAGACATTAAATGCATATTGAAGTAATTGAATAAAAATATCCCCCTATATTATGATATTCTTAAGCAAACAAAAATACCCCTTCCATGTTATGATATTCTTAAGTTAAATTATAATTTTCTGTATAAAAAATTATAAAATATCATAATATGATCATAAAATATCATAATTTTTTTAAAAATAAAATATTTTTATTATTTAAAATTTTAAATAATAAATATATATTAAAATAATAACTACATGAATCAATCCGATTGAGACAATACGCCGATATCGATTTTTCTACGCAATAGGCGACGTACAAAGAATTTCTCGCCACCTTCTTATTTGTCCTCCTCTGGTCCCACTTCTCGATGCATTTTTAAAGAGTTTTGGAGTAGGATATGGACCCAATTTATGGCTCCACGCCTTCCGCCCCTCATTTAAAAAAAAAACACAAAAACAAAACAAAACAAAACAAGGCTAAGGCGCCTCACTTCCTCCGGGACTGAGAAAAGCAATGCAGATCACAATTGGCCATGAAGAAGTGATATTCTAAGTGCCATTCTCGCATAAACCGCTTTTAAGAGAGATTAAAAGTATTCATGACTTAAAATGTCAGGCAGATGTATATACAACATAAAAACTTGAAAAATTTCCAGTACTACTTTGTGAGAAGAAGGAAGCAAAGCAGAGTAAGGAGAGGGTGATTAGCTAGCAAGGGTCATAAAAGACCATTGCGATCCCCCAAGATCAAGAGGTGAATTGCCATCATGATCCTTCGAGTTGGGATCTGCATGCTGTTTGACAAGCAACAGAGCAGTCTCTTCTCTCTCACAGACAGCAGCATAATGCAACGGGGTCTGACCTTCATTATCCTACACATAGCACAATAAGAATCAAATCATTTCACCAAGCGCGAATTAAATTAAGATTGAAAAATGACTGTAAAATACGGTTGAAAATCTGCTATCAAACTGACCACCTCATGAACCAGAAAATCATTGTTAATATCGACTGATTAGCTTTTGGACATGGAGATGCTGGAAAGGCCACCAACACGAGGGGAATATGGAGGAAAGAAAATATTATGCACAAAAAAGATGATTCGTGCACTCTATTTGGCATATGCGATGGCTACTTTTTTTGCTTGTGTCGTCAAGATTCTAAAAATTCTCTTAGAACACAACACCCGAAAAACAAATAGCCATTACGCATACTGCTAAAGATCAATACCCTATGCCACAACATTTGGACCAAAATTGTTATTTATATTATATAGCTTATTTTGCACTTGTAGACAAACTAAAACATGCTATAAAGCAATGCCATGAATCTGATCATTCTTAGACAAGCAAGAAATATACTCATGGACCAAAATATCAATCTGCTCCATACTTTTATCATATAATGGATCACATCAAGACGTTACCAACATGACACACCTTTGGTATGGTGGCTTGGCTGGTATGTGTTGGACAAGATGATGCATGATTACTACATATCCATACAACAGATCCCTGCTAGAGTTGTACTTATCTGAAAGCAACATACTTATATGAAAGCAACTAAGATTTACTTTTCTATATTATATTAACCAGTTGCTTGAAGTTCAAAATATGGTGGCCTACATACTTAACCATGAAATTCGGTGGAACAGCACATGCATATATATGAGCATTTATACTGCTTGATTTGTTCATGTTCAGAAAAACCAAACAGCTTAGATGTCCAAAAGACATATACAGCCATCCTGGCAAAGATAGCCAAACTAAATGACATCACAAGTTTTCCTAGCATATCTTTCTGCAACTATTGATGCCCAGTTAACCAGGTTGTCTATCCCTTGGCGTTTATAGGTGCCAGATGTCAGAACAATCCAACAGAAGACATATTTTTATGGAGCCTTGAGCGATGGATGCAAGATGCCACAAGTTGACCTAGGCAAGATGCGGTGCTACAAATATAAACAGGGCAGATGCAAATGAACTTGTGACCTTCTAGAATTCTGAAATTAAAAGGTTACGCACATACCTTAGCATTTACATCTGCATTCTTGCTAAGAAGAATCTCTACCACACTAACATGGCCACGATCTACAGCCCAATGCAATGGAGTCCGCCCTTCACTATCTGCAACCACCACATAACAAAGTATGTGAAGAATTAAAACTGATCACTATATTCTAAATAGGAAAAGTAATATTTTGCTTGGACATCGGTACAAAGCATTTCATATTTGGGAACAGAGTTTGAGATTCTTTTAGCACTTAGCAATTGTATTTTGATGACAAGGTCAATCTTAGTGATGCTTACGAGTAAAGTTCTCTATCTCAGTACCGGACTCCATACTGGTACCATCCTATCATATTATCGATATGTGGTACAATATGAGATGGCGAGATATACCGAGTGTCAGTACGATATGAAATTATGTACCGGTTTGGTATCAGTACGGTACTAACCAGTACAACAAACCTTGCTTGCAACTATATACAATGCAAGTTTTAAATACTTGTTACTACTCACAATCAAGAGACAAGGCACCTACAAAATTTAGGTGATGCATTTTATTACACGGCTGCCAGAAATTAGATAATTAACTGAGGATACAAACATGTTGCTACTCGAATAAAGACATACAAAAAGGAAACAAAGGCATACGTGTTGAGATATTAAGGTGGACGATATTGAAATTTGAAAATACAATACAAGCTTTAGGCACAAGTGGAAACTGGTTGAAATAAATTAGTAGCAAGTTTATAAACTGTATAAGACAGAGTACCTTGCCAGCATTTTGATATCATAATTAGCATAAGCAGAAATACGCATATTAATATATCTCGTGTTTTCTATCAAAAACACTGTTTTTACAGCCCCAGCATATTTCGGATGCTTGAAGGAAATATTCTCCTCGATGGTGATCGATCATGGCATTAATAGCACCACATCATTTTCATCCAAATCCTGATTTCGTTTTGCTTCTCCTGGTTGCCAAGCCTGACCAACTCAGTACTTTTGCCTACCCCCTGGCATCTCACTTCTTTTTGTTCCTCTTCTGTATTGTCACTTGAATGAAGACAACCAATCGACCCAACTTTCCCAAATGACCACCACCAGCCTTTCTCCTTTTTGGGTCTTGATTTGCCGCATCGTTTCAATCATAGTGGTCAATAGGAAAGAAAGGAATGAATGAATGTCACTTTTGGGAAAATGTAGAATAATACACCTATCGAGATGAAAGCCAAAGGTGAGTATTGTAGGTGGATGTATTGAACCAAAATAAGATCTAAGATTGATACACTGATTTACTATTATACTAAATAGAGTCAATGGTGATGGAGCTATGGGAAGAGCTGCTTCTTTTTCCGTGAATGCCGAATAGACCCGAACCGGGAGTTCAACTTGGACTGAACCGATGTTAAGTTAGAATGGTTCGGCACTCTGGTCTGGTTCGGTTATGATAACCCCCACCCCACCCTGCGGTTCGACAATTCGAGAGCCTTTGAGGCTCTCTCCTTCGCTCTCTCTCTCTTCCCTCACTTAGGGTCCATAGCAGCCTACGTCAATGATGGACTTCCTCTTTTGCACTAATGTCTCCTCCTGCTCGATTGGCATGCCATAGAACACATACCACTCGTCCATCTTTGGCACCCCAAGAACCCTAGCCTCAGATGGAAGTCCTAATCACCAAGAATGTGTGCATGAGAGAGAGAGAGAGGGAGGGAGTGATTGAAACCCTAACCCTCAATATCTTCACCAAGATCTTGAGCTATAGAAACCCTAACTCTAATAGCAACCAATGCTTCCACCAAGCTGTTGGCAGTCGGTCCCCACGTTTGGCATGCTTGTGTTGCCGCGCCCCCCCCCCCCGCCCCCAAACAAAACAAACTAAGCACCCCACAGTCGAATCCCTCATCTGCTACTTTCCCCAAGGCCATGCTGAGCAAGCCTCCTCCCTGCCCAATTTCCGCTCAATTCCCTCCACTAGTGGCCCCCTTCTTCCAATGCCACTTCGACATCATGAAGCCTTTACTAGTAAGCCTCCTCCCTCTCCCCTTCTACTTCTCTTCCTCTCCTATTTTTCAATACATCCCGAAACGTCATGGTACGAAGTCGTACCATAACGAACCAGTCACCGGCCAGTAGGAGCCCCGATACCGTTTTGATAGACCTTGATCTAGATGGAGTATATCATGTCCAAGATTTTAAGTCCCGGCGGATGGGGTTTGGGACTTTGAAACTCATCCATACGAGGAAAGAACAAAAAAAAGGAAAGGAGAAAAAGAAAGGAAAGAAAAAGAAAAGAAAAAGTGAAAGGAAAGAAGAAAAGAAAGGAAAGAAAAAACACTAGGGAGAATAAGAAGAATGAAAGGAAGAAAAGAAGGAAGAAAGGGAAGAGAAAGAAGAAAGAAAAGAAAGAAAAAAAAGGGATAAGAAAAAGAAAGACCAAAAAAAAGGAAAGAAAGGAAGATAAGGAAAACAAAAGAACAAATGAAGAAAAGAAAAAAAGAAAGAAAGAAAAAGAAAGGATAGGAAAAGAAAAGAAAGAAGAAGGGGAGAGAGATGGAGGATACCTAAGGACACTCAACCCGACTATTGCTAGGATGAGGCAGACTAGTAGGGCATCCCATTTCATGGAGAAATCAGGACACCCCTGTCTTACAGAATTTAAAACCTTGACCATGTCAATATGTACTAAAGCATAAGCATCCACCAGAGGGCATTCAACAGTCACAAAAGCAAGCTCTAATTGCATAAGGCATCATGATCTTTCATGTCCATGATCTAAAGAAGGTGATTCTTCAAACAATCAGAAAACATGATAAAACCAAATACCAAAAAGAATGATAACACCAAAAAAGTTACCAAGTATAAAGTTTATGCACGAAGATCCAACAACCAATGGAAATACTTAATTTCAAATCCTAACATACTCAATTTCTGCTGGTTTAACAATTCTTACCAAAAAGCGACTGCAGCAAAGCATAAATTATAGAAGATAGTTGTGTTATCACTTAAAGAGATAATTTCAACATCACAAACCTCTCAAGTTCACTGAAACACCATTCTCTATATGCTTGAGAATGTCATCAGCTTCACCTTCTCTTGCAGAAACATGGATAGCATCTAGCTTTCTGCAAATAAACCAACATACAGAATTCTAAACATGAGTATTTTCAGTTGAATTTCAGTTATCGAAGTTTTGATAAGAATATTCCGACAATATGACAAGTTATTAATGCTAGAGAGGTACTCATAACAAGTACACAAAGATGTCTAAACCCTACACAGAGCGATAGTTCCGGATCTTTGAGGTTGTTCACACTTCTGTTTGCATGATGCAAGTCATTAATATACAAATATGTGTCTGAGCATCTAATAGTTGTATTTTTTATTTATTCTAAATCAATATTATTCATATCATGCACCCATAAGAGCACTACTTACATAACCATCAAATTTTACACTGTTATCAAACAACTAACCTGCAGAGTGTGGAGCTTTCGTGAGTTTTCTTCCCTGACATCTTGTGCTAGAATCTATTGGCAAGCAGATCATCCAAGCTTTTTGATTCTCATTGCTCGTATATTTGATGTTAAAAAATTACAATAGTTACAGGCCTAGGATCAACCAAGACAGATAAATGTGGAAAGCACAGAAATTTAAACTAGATTACCATGAGCCTATTACAAAAACCCATTTTACATTATCATCTCAATAAGTTACCAGGAAGGTTTTTGTTTCGTTGATGAATAGCAATACAAATCATTCCATCATCATCATTATCCATGCCCTCCCCCTACAAAAGTGCTATGGAGAATCAAGTTGACAGGGCTCAGGGCTGCCCATCAACCTAAGGTCAACCCTGAATGATTTGAGCCTGGTTACTGAAATACTGGCAAGGGAACTTTTTGCAAGAGATTCTGCTGAAACCTAGAAAGCTAGTTTATGGAGAGGGACTCTACCTTATCTGTCACAGTACAGGCTCAAGCAGCCACTGATAAAAGGCGATTAGCAGTATGCACACAGCCAACAGATCACAATGAAGGCATATGGCAGGTGATTAGGCTAATGCATATGCAGATTATACTTGAATGGAATAATAAAGTATGAACTTACAAAATAACTAGAAAATTATAGGTATGAAAAGGAGGCTAAAGGACAAAAGGTAAATTAAAAAAGGCGCTGATCTGAGAACCTATAGTAGTGTAACATGATGCATTGAGAGGTTAAATTACAAAATCTTCCTTCCAAAGTACCCAAATAATATGAATCAATCAACAAAATAAATACATGATCGATGATTTAATAATTGATAGAAAATTGGAAATAAACTACTAATTAAAAAGATAGATCAATTTATAACTTCTAACCCAGCTATTTAGGCACCCATAAGAAAAAATTGGGGATTAGGATCAATCTGCTGGACAAGCCTTATACACCCATCTTCCCTGCCTAATATGTGACCAACCTGAAAGATATGAAAGCCCAATCAGCCTAGCCACCTAGGTATACGAAAGCAGCCGATCCACATATAGGATATGCTTGGGCAGTTTGGCCCTAAGGGTCAACCAATGGGAAAAAAAAAAAAAAAACCTAAATGACAGCCAAAATTACCCAAGAGGAAGATGATTGTTTTAATTCAGAGAGATTTGAGCAGTCCACTTATTACAGTAAACTAAAAGGCCCAGCTTAAAGTGCACTTGTTTCAGTTAGACTACACATCTCTGAGGCTCAAATTATCAGTTCAAGAGTCAAATTGAAACATAAACTAGCTAATTAGACCTTTTAAAAAAATGCCTTGTACACTGTTTAAAAAAAGAAAAAAAAAAAAAAAAAACAATGTAGCCAAAGGCGATGTCTTATCCTGACTATAGATGAAATAAGTTGTAAGAATGCACCTAGTCATAATGAAGTAGCATAGCTACCATGGAGAAACTCAACTCTCTCGTGAAACAAGTGTTAGTAGGGATGGTAATAGAGTAACAACTAACACCATGTTAGTAGGGATAGTAATAGAGTAACAACTAACACCATTCTCAGATACTCAAATCAATACTCAAGAAAAAATTTAGCAGTTAATAAGAACCTTACAGATCATTCTCTGACTCTTCCTCATGAACAAAACTGCTGAAAACTGGCCCCATTGTTCCTTTTGCAGATGAGCTAGAAGCAGCAGTATCTTCATCTTTCTTTTTCTAATAATCATGTCAAATTGATTAGGGGAAAAGATAAGAATTAGGTTCAAATTGATTAGGGGAAAAGATAAGCATTAGGTTGCCGATACTTTTGTAGCAAGAAAAACAAACAGCATGAATGAAATTAGAAGTTTAAGAACTCACAGTTGTGGAACCGTCTGCCCAAGAAGGATACAACTCACTCACAATTGTAATGTACTTCTGCATAGCTTCTTCTGGATCCATAGCACCCAATTTCTGCCATGCATTCCTTGCACATTTCACCAAAAATTGATGTTTTGTATCAATTAAACGCAAAAGAAAGCAAAGAACATAGATTAAAAAGTAAAAACAGTCTTTCCTTTTTGACATTCGACATGGACATAATACAAAGACAAGCAGAATGTAAATTTCAAATAATAGGTCTAATCAAAAAGACAGACTCAGTGACATTTAAGTAGAATCATGCAGCCTATTTTTCACGAAAAGCATTCTGGTCATCAAAGCAGAAACACTCCAAGAGAAAGTTGAATAGGCAGCACAGAAACAATTAGGTGGCATCAATAAATAATCTATTACACAGGCAATTCAAGGAAGTTAGACAGTTCCTCAACCTCACACTGGGCCTGTATCAAAGTGAAATTTTCACAAGGACTGCACTGTAGTGAATACCATAAGTGAGAATAACAGGTCCCCAAGGGTCATTCAAACCCTCCACAGCACCAAAAAAAGGGAAAAGAAAAGGAAAAGGCAAACAGACAATCTGTCTTTAATGGTCCTTATGTTGCATATATCTTTGTATTTGTGTATAAAGAATCCAAAAATATTCTGGACTGTGTTCTGCAGCAAAGTATAGACAGTGTGTGTGCATCTACATGGTAATGGAGCATAGTAATCTAAATTTAATTAAATGTAATAAAATGTAGAGCATTTAATAATAATAAAAAAAAATAAAGTGGAGCCATCAAAGTAGGTCTATCAGATTGTACTCTTATGCAAAAAAATCACTGCATAGTTTATCAACACCAATAGAGATTGGTCTGAGCCAAACTTGAAGAAAGATCTGACATTGAAATATGAGGAAGGATACTGCAAAGGAATTACTACACCCGAGAAGAGGGCATTCCAAGTTTACATTCCATATGAAAACAAGAAGAAACTCCATATCTTCTTTAAGAATATGGCCTTTCTAACACTTATTACACATGATGAATGGACAGAATATGCAAGGTCAAGATCAAGTACCCATAGCAGATGCAAGCAATGATTTCACAAGGCACATTATCAAGATCAAATTTGCAAATAATTATCCAGTTCCGTTATTTCTGCAAAGACATGTGATGATAGATTTAAATCATTCATAAAATGTTTTCTTTTCATAATATATTAATCTTGCGTCCAGATCAATTAGCATAATGGTTTGTGAAGAGAGAACAAAAATGAGAGATCCTTAAAACAAGGGAAAAAAAGCAGTTATTAACATGAATTATAGGATCAATAAGCATGGTGCAGAAAGCCTTTCAGACAAGTGCCAACATTGTGAGTATTTTACATTATAGTGGATGCAAAATCTTGGGTAATCAGCATAAGATTCCGCTATAGACACATGTTTTACCATCAGCATACCGCATCAACATGAATTTGCCCAACAAACAGTGACAGTTGTGATTGCTCGGTCAACTTAGAAGGAAGCCTGGAAAAGCACATCACTTTGGTATAGAGAACATCACTCCTTTTCCATTATATGTTACTTGCTAAGTTCCAACCTAACTTCCAACCAAGGTTATCAAACATAGAAATCAATAACACCAGATATACAATCTTTTTATAATATATTGATTTCCAAATATCAAATTTAAATCACATCATGTGTTACATTTAAGGACAGATCTAACTTAGGACTCCAGCGAACACACTAAAAAAGAAATGATTTAAGTTTCCAACGTTACTTAGTACCATGGTGGAAATTCTCATAGCCCTGAAGAACAACCATGACCCAACTTATCATTCCTAAAACTAATCCCAGAACAAGATTTGGGGCAATGATAAAGAAATAAGAGAACAACATAAGAAAGACAAACCTGATAGACTGAAAAAGGATGGGCCACCTTAAGTACGAACCATACATGTGTATTTATGTGTGATTGTTTGCGTCTTTGTGTGGATATATGTGTATGCATGTAAGTGGAGATTTTGTTGCACAGTTTATCAGCACCTCCTGAAGCCAACCTTCTACAGGATTTTTGATGAACTATTATGTAATAAACATTGAAGAGTCACACCAATCAATTTTCTCATACATAAGTATGCATTTCTGATAGACTTTAGGCAAGTTTTGGAGTGGAAGAATATGGTTTAAGAATGGTCATATTCTGTTGACAATTTAATAAAAAAATCCAATATTTTAATAGAAATCGAGTCAAAGACATTCTGAATATGATCAAAATCAGATTAGGCAAAACAAAGATGGGTCTGGAATCACCTCAAGGAGAAAAATAATGTAAAATACACCATAAAGCAACTATTAAAATTTCATTGTCCTCAATACTTTTATAAATTTCAAGGATACCGAGGCTTTCTTGTATTTATTGGAAAAAAGGGAGCACATCAATATTAATGGCCAAAATATCCATGTATTTTAACTTGGTGATATTAGTGGGACGGAAGTTATTAGGCCTCCTTAACGCGATCAGCAAAAGCAAGAAAACATAAAACATCCACGCACACGCACGTGCGCAAAAAAGGAAAACACACACACACACATAATAAGAGTCCATGAAGAGAAAAAACAGATGAAATTTTGCGACATGTAGAGATCACGCAATCTTTCATTTAAAGAAGAAATTTCAGCAAAAGCTTTGTCTATGTTCGATTTCAATTGAAATTGATTTTACAGAAGTACCCTTACGAGTCTTTAACTTCATCTGATTTCCTCTTGCTTTATTTTCAGGGAATCTATTACAACATTCTATAATTTACATTGTCTAAATTAACCATTTTATACATAATCCATGCATCGACAATGTTTAAGCACCATAAACCAAAATTTATCCAACTTCACTAACCATGGAACCAATTAACTAACCATTTCATTATCAATTAAAAAGTTCAAAATGCTCGCTAATCAATTGAATAATAGCAGTCTCAGAGGCATACCACTTGGCCCGAGCTGTGATCTTAAGAGCTGAAGGTTGAGGTGCAGTGCAGGGCCCCTCGGTGGCAATCTTATAGAGCCCATAAAGCTGCAGCTGGACGTCACTGGAGACCTTGGCCGATGTCCGGTCAGCAGCAGTTGCAGCCACAAAAGCAGTAGCCGCACTGAACGCCTCATCCAGCTCCGTGCTCTCGATCCCCTCCCAGTCGCTATCATCATCGTCTCCCAAAAAGCTTTCACCTTTCAGCAACTCCTGCTTCTCGGAAGCCCCAGCGCCTTCTTCGCCGACCCTAGATCTGCCATTCTTAGCGGATTCTGCTTTGAGTGAAGAAAGCTGGAGCTCGGCGTTGTTCTTGACGTCGGATTCGATCTCCCGGCTTCCGGCAGAGATGTCCCCTTCGCGGACGACCTTGAGGTTCTCCTCTCGGAAGGAGATGACGGTGGAGATAAGCTTGGCGAGGAGGAAGGAGAAGATCAGGCCGATGAACACAGCCTGGCCGAGCTCTTGCCAGTCCCCCATGGCCAAATCCAAACCGAGAGGGAAAAAACCAACACTAAACTATATACGAAAAGTCAGAAAAGAATCAAACTTCGGCACCGGCCGAAAGAACTGAAGCCTAAAATCCCCCAAAATCAGTGTATTTCTCAACAGCGAAACACCTGGAAATGGCGAATTCAGCAATCCAACAATCGATCGGGAAAAACCTAGATAAGAAGGAACAGTATCAAAACTCTAAACGTGATAAAGCCCTAGGGATAGAGGGGACGAGGAGATAGAACCCTAGAAAGTCGCGGAGGTTCTTCCAAAGATTGGAAATTTGGCGATTCTAAGACGCCGAAAGAGGCCGGTAACCTTCGGAATCGGGTTTCACAAGGTGGAGAAGATAAAAGTACTCGGCGTCAATCTATACTTGATGGATCGAGATCCCCTCCATCCAAACTTTATTGGATTGGACGGAAATTATTAAAGAAAGTAAAAGGAGTATTGGCGGGTCAAATGGCAGTGCGGAGACGGAGTCGTTGGATTTCTCTTTCTTGTGACGAGGGACTCTGGTTTTGCTTATGGAAATTGAGCTCTGGGCTAGCTTAGCACGGAAGACATGCCTTTTTAGGAAGTCACTTTCCATAATAAATAAAAGCAATAGCTCAGTTTTTATTAGGATAACCCAATCAAACCCCGATTCAAACCAATCAATTTTTGATTCCGATTCTACAATAGATAATTTTAATTTTATAACAATCGATTAAATTTTAATTTAAAATAATTAATTTTTAATTTTAATTTAATAATAATCGATCGATTGAACATATAAATCTGACTGGATATCGGTTGAACAAATAGTACCGACTTTTCATCAATCAATTGAATAAGCTTCATCGACTTATGGTCAATTACTGACTAGTGATCGACTAATGTTGATAAATATCGAATAATTTGGATTGTTGGTGCAACAGAATTATCAGCCGACCATCATATCTATTACCGATGTATGATCGGCTGATCCGCTCAACACGCCATAACCATCACGAATGGTTATCCGCCGCATATCATGGCACAATTAGTAGAAACTAATGACCCACTACATGATTATGGTCCGATAATTTAGCACCATAAAATATAGGACCACGTCCGATGGTTATAATAATCTCATCTATAAAAAAGGGGTAAGTGCACAGCACGGGATGACTACTAGTCAGAGCTCTGCTACTTTGAATATCCAAAATACTACTGTTCATCAACTTTTTTCTCTAACTTAAGCATCGGAGGATCCCCGTCGGATACAAATTTAGTCTGTGTGGATGTTGTTTTGCAGGTGCTCATCACCGGCGACAGGCGATAGAGAGTTGGCCACAACAGATTGGCATACCAGGTAGAAGAACCTGAAGATCATTTTCGTCATGACAAAAATCAGAGTCCAATGCTCGACTGCAACTGGATCGACGAAGCATTCTTCCTGCCGGGAAGAAGTTCCTCCCCCTCCTCCAGTAGCAGAGCCTAGCTCCTCACGTCCCGTGATCACCACAGATATCTAAATCGCTGCATTTGTGCAGCAAATGAATGTTCTTGCGGAGGCAGTCAAAAGTCTCCAGCAACAGCAAACCCAGCAGCAACAGCCGCCGGTGGAATAACTGGTGGCATAGTCGGTGCCTTTCAAGCACAGCTGCCGTCATCCATGATGATCACTGTCTCCTTTTTCGGAGCGACCGTTTCGACTTTCCCGTCGAGATGAGCAAGGACATTCTCGACACTCTCGACATACTCATTATTTACGGCGTTCTCCCTCTCCTACCCATCTCAACAATATTAGGAAGGGAAAACGGCTGCGAACACCCACTGCTTCTCCTTCAAACTCGTCGAGTGGTTCTACTTCCGGAGTTTTCCAACGGCGATTCGATGATTATGAACGTAAATTCTAAGAGATCAATCACCGACTTGCTTAGCTCCAAGTGGAAGGACAGAAATTCTCAAACGATTACGACTTCCACACCGCCCAGCCTCTTTCTCAGCATATCTTGGACCAATCGATTTCATCTCGGTTCAAGATGTCTCAGGTGGAGCCATCATATGACTCCATCGATCCAATCGACCATCTTGAGAGCTACAAGGCTCTCATGATGATTCAGGAGGCAATCGATGTCCTCTTGTGCATCGACTTTCCGGCCACTCTTCGGAAAGCTGCTCGAGCTTGATACTCTGGGATTCAGTCGGAAAGCATATACTCCTTCAAACAGTTAGAACATTCTTTCATGGCTCACTTCGACATCAGTTGAAGGCCACCACGAACCTCTAACAGTCTCTTCTTGATCAAGCAAGGAGAGACTGAGACACTTCGGGATTTCGTGGCTCATTTTAATACGGTCACGCTTGAGGTCAAGGATCTCAATGAAGACATGACTATATCAGCCATGAAAAGAGATCTGAAGGGATCACGATTTACATATTCTTTGGATAAAACTCTCTCTCAGACTTATGCTGAACTTTTGAAGCATGCATATAAGTATATGCGTGCAGACGAAGGAGCTTCTGACCGTCGCCAAACAGAAGGCAAATGTCAGAAAAAGAAGAAACAAAAGAAGGACAGAGCTCCAGCCGAATCAAGTTGGCCACCTTCTAACAAGCGAGCTTCACCCCGACGATGGAGTCCAAGGCCGACTTATGGCAGGTATGACTCATATACTCTCCTTTCTGCTCTCCGTGCGTAGATCCTCATGAAAATCGAAGGAGCAGAATATTTACGACACCCTCCGTCGATGAAAGCACCGTCGAAGAGCCACGATTGGAAGAAGTATTGTCGGTTCCATCGTGATCACGATCATGATATCGAACAATACATTCAACTCAGAGATAAGATAGAGGTCCTGATTCGACGAGGCTACTTCAAAAAGTTTCAGAGAGATCCGTCGACTTAAGCACCTAACGATCGACGACCTCAGCCGCAAACTGGGGAAGCTATAAATAATTAGCCGACTGCAGGGGTGATCAATATGATCTTCGGATGACCAAACTAGGGGGCAACTTCGAAAGAAGAGTCGGCGAAACGACGATGACTCAACAATGTAACAATTTTTTCAGAAGAAGATGTTCAAAAAATTCAAACTCTTCATGATGAGGCTATTGTTGTTCCGATAATTAGCTAATAAAAGTACAGCAAATATTTTATTCTACTCGACTATGCAATATTGAATTTCAGAATCATAAATTTCAATCAACTACGGAGTCGTAATGAACCGACAGACGAACGGTCAGTTGACTATATCCCAATTTTCAATGTAAAAATTGGTGTACAGACCGTATCATGGCTTTTATTATAAAAGTCAGAGGATCGACTTCATCTTAGTACAAGACATATTTCGGCTTTCACTGTAAGTCAGAGAATTGACTTTATCTCAACATCGACTATATTTCAGCTTTCACTGTAAAAGCCAAGATATCGGCTACTAACTATATTTCAGCTTTCACTGAAAAAGTCAAACTATCGACTATGCCTTGATGCCAAACATATTTCGACTTTCCACTGTAAAAGTCAATTATGCCTACTTGGTCCTAACTAAGCGGAATGCTATGCCAATATGATCAAGGTCGGATTGGAACTATACCGATTTGGCCATGGTCAGTCGAAGGATATTCGGCTTGCCATCGATTATCAGATAATCAGACGTACAAATCTGACCAAGCATCGGGTATGAAATATTCGACTTACCATCGTTATCCTAACTCCAATCAAATATGTCAATGCTACAATTAATGGATGATTGTACAAGTCCTACCAAACACTTGAACCACCGATCAATGTTTGATAGCCACTCTACATGGCAAATTTGACATTGCACATAAGCAAGACAAACATTTGGACTTGGAAGAAAAATTCTTCTATTCATTGTCAAAAAAAAATTACAAAGTTGGATCGAAGTCGGATTACATATTTGATTATAAAAAATAAGGAAAGCAAAATACACCGATCAAGCACGATCGATATTCCATCTTGAGTTGATGCAGCTTCTTCTTCAGTAACCCCGTCTACCAACCTTGAAGGGATGATACTACTCAAGTCAAGATCTGGATACGACTTTTCAATCTCCTTATCTAGCCAACCACATCAACAGTCTGACCCACTTGTACAGGAACAGAGGGGGTCTCACCTGGCCAACAGCCCGACCCACTCATACGAGAACAGAGGGGCTTCAAATTTCCATCCACAGTCATTAGCATCCTTGGCTTAGGAGCCGATGCCAATGATAAGTCAGATTCCCTTGGCACAGATGAAGCAGCTGCCTAATTCTTCTTCGATCGAAAAAGTTCAGTTTCGAATGCTCTTCTTTTCTTGGCAGTATGTTGACGAATATTATTGCTCGACATTTGGCTCCGAAAGTGAAGAAGCTTCTACCTCCAGATCCGACTGAAATTTGTCCATCGGACTCTCTGGCCGACCATCCTGAGAAGAAAAAGTCCTAGCCATCAAGGAAATGAAAACGGGAGGAAGAACTCAAGAAAAGACAGCAACACTTGAAAAAGATGAAAGAACAGTCCTCAGACACTAGGGCGATCTTCTGGCACAGTCCCAGCACCAGAAAAGACAAAATAAAAAGTAAAAATTTGGTTGAGAGCGGCCCTATATATAGAGGATCACTCAACAACCAAGATTGAAGCAACCGAATCGAGATTATGTTAGAAGCAGACACGTGGCAACATCTAAACCAACCATCGATCCGACGATTCGATGCACCTGCACCAGATTAAGCCACGTCACCCTCATCCACGTGAATGACCATGACCCAACAACAATCGGACACATGGCAAAAATCTACTCGTCAGAATCATATCGTTCGATGTCGAATCGACTTTCTGAAACGACGTCTGCATATCGTCCGACATCGAATCGACTTTCCGAAATGACGTCTGACACTAACGACTGATACCGAATCGTCCTGTCAATATGGCAGTTTAAAGATGATTCTGTGCTTGCCAAAATGACAAAACAGCCGATCGCCCGTATCCCAGAGAAAGTGGCTGCAAAATCAAAGCTCGATATGACAAGAAATAACTTAATTCGTCCAACATGACAAACCACGTGACAATATACATATCGGCTCACCTTGGACTTGGGAGTGGGGGGCAACTGTTGGGGTAAGTCAATCAAACCCCGACTCAAATCAACCAACCCCCGACTCCGATTCTACGATGGACAACTCCGACTTTACAACAAGTGACTAAACTCCGACTCAAACCAATCGACTCTCGATTTTGACTCGACAATAGCCGACCGACTGAACATACGAATCCAACTAGACATCAGCGGAACAGATAGTACCAACTCTTCATCAATCAATTGAACAAGCTTCACCGACTTATGGTCAGTTACCGACTAGTGATCGATGGATACTGATAAATATCGAACAACTTGGGCTGTCGGTGCAACAGAACTATCAGTCGACTGCCACATCTACTACTGATGTATGATCGACTGATCCGCTTAACACGCCATAACCATCATGAACAGTTATCCGCCGCATATTATGGCGCAATTAGTGGGAACTAATGACCTACTATATGATTATGGCTCGATAATTTAGCACCATAAAATACGAGACCGTGTCTGACGGTTACAATAATCTCATCTATAAAAAAGAGGGTAAGAAAATTGCACGGGACGACTTTTGATCAGAGCTCTGCTATTCTGAATATCCAAAATACTACTGTTCACCAACTTCCCTCTCTGACTTAAGCATCGGAGGGTCCCGTCGGAAACAAATTCAATCTGTGTGGATGTTGTTTTGCAGGTGCTCATCACCGGTGATAGACGATAGGAAATTGACCGCAACAGCTATTTATATAGGGTTGCCATAAGGATAGTGCAATGTTGTCACTGATACTATTGCTTGCTCCCTATGCATTAATGCATGAGAAGAAAATAGATGGAGATTTTTAACTATTTTCTTGCCATTGCTTTTATGGATGACTCGCTTTTGATTAGCTGTTGTTCAATCTACATAGATTATAAGATACCTATTTTGATCACGTGATTTTCAGCTACTTTCTTACCGCTGCTTTTATGAATGATTTGCTTTTCGTTAGTTGTCGTTAATCTATATAGCTTATAAGATATTTGTTTGGATTATATGTTAGAAATATCCAGTTTCTTTATTCAATTATCATATGCAAGATAGTCAAAAATTATTTCAAGCACAAATAAGAGTAATAGCACCTCTGTAGCCCCTTATTCCACGATATCATCATGATCTATATGTGCAGTTTCCTTAGCCTTTAAATGATTAACCAAAACATTGATTGGCTATATATAAGTTGTGACCAAGATAAAGAGCAAGCAGCTATATTAAACACTGCTTGGGATAATCAGTTCTATTGTGGCATAGCCAATGGGAGAAACCAAGAGAAATTGAAAACGGAGATCACTGAAGGAATGTTGCCTTATGGGCATAATTACTTGGATCAATGATGGTGATCACTCTGGTCTTTCGGAAATCACGGTCAAACGAGTTCCTTCCAAAAGATTGGTAATACTCATTCACAGCATAAGCAACCTGGGTTTCTCTGCAATGTTTGGATAATAGCATGTATGATCAAGTTGTATCATGTTGCAGTCAATGCCTTGCTTGCTGACATCCAATGTTCTTCTGCAGCGACATGTCATCGGGGTTTAGTTTTGGAATGCACCACCTCTTTGCATCGGATGGCATTGGATTCCATTTGATTTACTTGTTCTTTGGTGTGCTAAAAGTTCAGTACCAAGTTTCTGACATCACGACATTGGAAAATAAAAAGAGTAGAGATTAAAGATTCCTAATACTAGACTACGTTGTTGGTAAACTCCACCTCACCTCGGTTCTAAGAATTCTAATTTCACGAACATCATACTGGGATGGAACAGCCTAAGTTCCTCTGAGACATTGGCCCAGATTTAAATAGGAAATATTTTTTTTTTCAGATCTCCCTTTTTCTTTTTTTGGTGCAGAAGATGAGAATATCTATGGACCAAGATCTTTTGCCCTCTCCCCTCCTTGTTTTCCTTTTCCTTTTTTTTTTTTTTGAAATAAAATCTCACATTACAATTTATTGATAAGAGAAAATCTAAAACAATATTTAATCTTTATCTTGGGTAAATGATACAATATTTGAAGACACGTTTGCTCTGGGAGCTCTCTATAGTTTTCAATACCTCCAGGAAAGACTGATATTTAGGTTTCATAAAAAGACTGACGAAACATTGATCTTTTTAAAGTCATGTTCTGAAGTCCAAACACAATAAGTCCAACTGAATTTAATGCTGGATATGACAGAGATCTATAAGATATGGTCAACACTGGATGGTAATTTTTAATTTCACCATTCCATTCCATTCCATTTCTACGATTTTAATCGACGTTCCAGATTTACAATGAATCCCGTATTTCTGCAATTCTTTGCTACCTCCTTTAAGAGACGTTGTGATAGTCTATGATGACAATGGAAGCAGACTTTCATTCTCTTTCAATGAATGGATCCTGAATCAAACCTTCTCAAGATTTTGTCAGGGAGCCAGAACATTAACCATGTTTCAGATTAAGCATAACCTCAATAATTCTTAATTATGCCAAAGTTAATATGTCAAAAAATTTACTAGGCCATGTGATTTGATATGATGGCATTGGTGAACTCCACATCAATTGTATAATTTATGCCAGGTCCCATAAAATCGTACCCAACTAATGCTCCAGGTTCATTGTCTCTTCCGCAATAAAAACTTAATATAAAAAACCATTCCATGCTTCTTCTGTGCATCCTGATAGCATATAATCCCTGACAAATTTACTGCATAATTTATAAGACCTGCATGCTAACCACTTAATTTTTACAACTATGACGCTATCCGGTACACTCTCACCAACTTCCCTTTATATGGCTATTCTTTTTATTTTAATTTATTTTATATAAATGAATGGCCATATCAATCTGATACGAAAACAGTTCAAAATATTATGGTATATGAAATTCAACAAAGTCAGTAAATAATCATCATCATATCTTCATAATTAATTATTGAAGTGCTCAGCAATAAAAATCATCATCTAATCTACTACATTATTCATCTTCCGATAAATATGTCGAACTCGCACCGTAGCAGTATGGTGAAGAAAGATCTACATATTTTTTTTGACCCAAGGTACCAGCTCGTCATAAAAAAAATCTTAATAACTCTAAATCAAGAAACCCTATATATATATATATATATATATATATATATATATATATATATATATATATATATATATATATATATATATATATATATATATATATAGGGCTGGCTTCTCTTCAAATTTTGGTCACAGAGTAATAACCGTTTGGGTCACCGGACCCAGGTTGAGTCGGACATGAATCAAGGTACGCAAACGTAACTGTTCCAACTCGATCCGACCCGGATCCGAACTCGTTGGCCGTCGCAATGCGAATCCCACTACCGCTGAGAATAACTTCGCCCTAAAAAGCTCTCCTCAAAACCTTACAAAAACCCCGAGCGGTGAGAGCGCCGTCCGCTCTTTCTCCGTTTCCTTCTCACCCCCTCCCCTGCTGCGCTCTCCTTAAACTTCACTTCCTTCGAATACTTCAATCTCCATTCGATCGATAGATCTATCTATCTATCGATCGAAGCCTAGGGTTTCCTCCTCTTCGTCTATGAATGAACTCCAAACCTAGGAGGAAGCGAACGATTTTCAGTGGTCGCCGAGGGTTTTGAGGCTCTTCTCTCCCCTTCCTTAACCCCGGTCCCTGTTGTTCCTTCTCCGTTACCGATGGAGAAGCTGCAGCTCTGTAGGAACAGCTCAGTGGAGTGGAAGCCCTCGGCGGTGGTGGCGCTCGCCACTAGCGCCGATGGCTCGCAGGTTGCGGCCGCGCGGGAGGACGGCTCTCTCGAGATCTGGCTTGTTTCTCCTGGCTCCGTTGGATGGCATTGCCAACTCGTATGTTTTTGATGCTTCCTTCTTCATTTATGGTCTGAAGTTATTGGTTTTTGCATAAAGATTTAATCCTTTTTTCGGGCTGCAGACAATCCAAGGTGACCCTACCTCCAGAGTGTCTTCGTTGGTCTGGTGCCGCGCCGGTTCGAAGAGTGAAGGCCCAGGCCGTTTGTTGTCATCGAGCATAGATGGGTCAATCTCAGAATGGGATCTATTCGGTTTACAACAGAAGGTTATATCTCTTCTTTGTGGAGTTTTCTTGCTTGTCACAATTATTATTATTATTATTATTTTCACATAATATGACTATAGTTCAAAGGTCCTAATTGGTGAAATAGTTTAGTATTTACTGATTTTGCAATTTGGGTAGGAATGCGTTGTTTATTTAGCACCAATTTTTCATGCGAATATACTTACTATAGATGATCTAAATGCCATTACATTATGCATAAAATAACAACTAGAGAAACATAAGGAATTGCTTGGACCATATCCATCATTATATTTTACTTGCCTTCGGAAGTATTAATTATCCAAAGAACAGTCCCAGTAGTCAGTTTGCAATTTTTGACAAATGTTGGAGCATGAATTGTTCTGATTGTAGTCATAATTCATCTACGTGATAAAGTTTCGAGGGTTGTGTTTCAAAAGAATTGCAGTAGTTTCTGCTTAGTTTAGTAAGCAGCATTCTTCTTGAGGAGCTTGAATGATATGGAGTAGTGCAAGTAGTTACCTAATTTGCTGGTTGGGCAGCTAATTGAATTTGATATCAACTTAACTGATTTGCAAAAACATTATATTTTGCACGCACGCTTGTTGGTTAAATCTTGCCCCAGTATTCTCATTCCACATTTATCCTCAAGTCCTCTTCATCTTAGTTGTGAAGTAGTGAATGAGATTACTGTGGGCAAACATTCTCTTTTGCACTATATGGGGGCTACCAAATGTACTCAGGCTTTGAAATTTACAAGCAGATGTGCTTTTAAAGGCCTCAGTTTTCAAATGGGGAACTATCTTGGGAAGAAACCTGATGGGACAACTTGCTTAGAAAGGGAGGGGGGATTGGATATGCATGGAAATAATGTGCTTTATGGGATCGATAGATATTCTAATTCAAATCTTTTGAGTACTGGAGTGTCAGCCTGAGGTTCTTGCTGATGTTGCTTATACAGAAAGACAGACTTTCCTATACACTGCACCATGAACAATGTGGTGAATCTCATCATTCTAATTACCCCTTGATTTGCAAGAGGAGTTTTAAGATGTGGAGCATAATACTATGTTCATGTGATTGTGGTTGTGGGAGGTTAGGAATTTATGAATGTTTGAGAGTGATGTAGCGTATATGGGGGAAAAACATTGGTCTGCTGTCAACATTACTATTAAGATGTGGCACTAGCTTGAAAAGCATAACAATGGCTTGAATGCTGCAATTTGATTGGTTTTCACTTGAGAAACCTATTGAAATTTTCTTCTTTTTCTGCATGTGATTATTGTCCTCTATTTTCATTCACCTTGACGTTCTTTCCTTGTATCACTAGAGTAGTGGGCAATGTTATCTGGACATGGGACATGGGTGTCAAGTGTCCAATGTCCTGAAGTACCTGTCTCCACAATCTTAAAAAAAGTTGGACATGAGGACATGACTAATAATTTTTAATATATATGTATATATATATATATATCTTATGTATTTGAATTTATTTGAAATATCTTAATTATCTAATTATTTATTAAGCTTCAGAGTGTTTGGGCTATAAAGGAATTACTAGTTTTTGGCTTTAGCTTCATTGGAGTCCACATTAGTTAAAACACTTACACTTTTTGAACCACTCAATGTGACCTGGTGACAGACCCATCATGGAGAGTTTGGGGCACCTCTACCCATCCGATCACAACACCTCAACTCTCTGTTCCATTGCCTTTTATTTCTCATTCTCTATCTTACCTCCAAAACGCAACGAAGCCTTGGCTTACCCCCGATCCCCCATGAAGCATGAGCTTACCTGAAATCGCACAGAACCCAAGCTTACCTGAGAGGAGGAATCATTTGCTGATTGCTGGGTTTAGTTGGTGTCCCACCTGCTTCAAAAATTTCAGAATCGAGGTTACTGGATCATGGAAGAAGTCTATAATCACTAAAGGTGGAGAGAAAATAGATGTATAGAGTCGTAGCCTCACCTCTACTTTACCTTACTCCTCTCTTCCTTCCATGCTATCACTCTCATTTATCTTTTATGTTTTTTTTCTCTGTGCGATAGAGAGAAACAGAGAACCATGTCCACGGCATTTCCCACATGTCACAATGTCATGTTGTGTCCATGTGGGGACATGCCAAAAATCCTTATTTTTGCTGTGTCCAGTTGACACTGGTAATAGGTAACATCCCTTTTTGTTTTGAAGACCTAAATATTCTTTCCTTCTAACTTCTTCTCACCCTCTCTCTCCACAAGATTCCAACAAATTGCCATTTTCCTTATCTGTTGTCACATCTCCCTTTTCTTGTGTCTTGAAAACTTGTAGTGGTATTGCAGGATGAGATGTTGTTAACTCGATTTCTTCATGAGAAGCCACCAGGGCTTTGTAATAAGGGTGCACAAAATGTGGTTTTTATGCTTATGTGGTTCATTATGATACTTATAAATTGACTTAAAATGAAATATGTCGTTCTTGAAGAAAGACCATTTTCTTGTTCCACATTGCAACCTAGCATCATGTCATGGTGACACGTAGCTGGCAAAATAACAAGCATGATTGCTATATTTACTTTCTTCTGAAATAGGAAATTACACATCAGTGACTATTAAAAGAAAGGAAATAATCTAAGTAAAAATAAAAAAAAGAAAACTAACCCCAATTTTGTTGGGTCTGTTCCTTTTCTTACCATTATTGTATTTTTAAGAGTTCTTATTACCTTGATAACCTAAAAAGATTTACCTTTGACAGTCATTTTATATACACCTTTATGATACCCTGAATGTCCTTTACCCTGTGGATTCTGTAGGTTGTACTGGATTCTGTTGGTGTGTCTATTTGGCAGATGGCTGTTGAACCTTCAGATGATATCGTGCATTCAGATAAGATTGACTCAGGGCTTATAGCCAATGGTTATACAAATCTTGGTGCTCACAGTGATTCTGAATCTAGTCAAAGTGATGATGATGATGATGACGACTTTGATGAACCTCATGCTGTACCTACTGGAAGCAACTATCAGCGCTTAGCCATTGCCTGTGATGATGGTTGTGTTCGCTTGTATAATGTATCAGATTCAGATGGATTGACTTATTACAGATCTTTTCCTAGGGTTAGCGGTTAGACTCATATACCTATTCCCCCATTTTCTCTTTAAGCTTTCCCATGCCAAAAATTTTGTAATTGTGTTTTACTTACAGGGCGCATTTTGAGCGTTGCATGGAGTCATGATGCAAAGTTAATATTTTTTGGGAGTAGTGATGGGTATGTTTGACTAATTGTTCGCTGTAAATTGATGATCCTGAATTTTCAAGCTTGCCTGCCTTCAAAATTTTCAATCTTGTAAATCATCCTACCGTGTGTCTGTGTACTTTCATTAAAAGTGCTCTTTATTATTTATGCATTTTGCTTATTTATGATTATTTGCAGTTTAATAAGATGCTGGGATGCTATATCTTTTCATGAGGCTTATCGCATCACGGTTGGGCTTGGTGGCTTGGGTAGTGGACCAGAACTTTGTGTTTGGTCATTACTGTTCCTAAGGTAAAAGTCAATTAAAATCAATAGACTGTGCAGAATCTTCGTTCTTGGAACATTCATCTTTTAATTCTCTTTATTTTAGTTGAATTTAACTCCCTTTGAAACTCTTATTTAGGTCTGGGACCCTTGTTAGTGGAGATAGCACTGGAAGTGTTCAGTTTTGGGATAGTCATCATGGAACTCTTTTGCAAGCTCACACTTATCATAAGGGTGATGTGAATGCTCTAGCAACTGTTCCTGGTCACAACAGAGTGTTTTCTGCTGGTTCAGATGGGCAGGTACTTTTTTTCCCCCTGTTACTACATACCACTAAATTGCCTTGTTATATGAAAAATGCTCTAGTATTGAGGTGGATCTAAAGTAATGTTTCTTGAATATATGTTAGGTATTTGCATTCTATAGCTTGTGCTTCTTTTTTTTAAACTATTCATTGTTGATTAATCTTGGCCTGTGGCATTGTTAGTGTTAAATGAAATAATAAAGATGCACCCATTTCTAAGAATAAGAGTTCTAGATGATAGCAGTAACTAGAATGATATAAGCAAAAGAACCATGATATAAAGTTATGAAAGAAAGTGATAGGAAAAATCTTAGAAAGTTGAAACAATATCCAGGTATCAGGTTTTTGACCTTAAGATAGGAACTGTAGTCATGAAAGCTATTTCTTGCTTAGACAATTTATAGATTTTAAGAAACGAAAACTATTATATGCATAAATTTTAAGAAAGAAGATTAATATAATGTTCATTTGTTTCCGCTACAAATGTATATAACAGTTGTCCATGATAGATAACTTGGTGGGAATTAAAGAGAAAATACATATAAAATGGGTTAATTTAAATTCCTAAGGATACAAATGAAGGTGCAATGGCAGATGACTAGTGCAGGTTAGTGAGTGAGATTTCAAGTTTCATAAGGTCTACACCACAGTGTATCTCTAAGTTCATACTTCTGTGCACTATTCATACCTAAAATCAATTGAGAGATGTAAGCCGGTTGGGCAGAACCAGATCTGAGCCTAACATGTTAAAGTTATGAATTATATGTCAATCATGTTTAGTATAAAACTGATGCACCCTGATCTTGTCAAAACAAAACAGTTCAAAAACATAGTTCTGTAAAATTAATGCCTGTTTGAAACATATCCTGACAAAACCCAAAGCTGCTGAGTAATGTGTTGAGAATGGGTCTACATTATAGATTTGATACTAAAAAACTCATGCTAGAACTAGTCCAGCCAATTTACAGTCCAAAAAATTAGGAATAGGTAGTGCAGCTTATGTTATTTGGTTATGATACTGTCACTAACTAATAAGAAGAATCATTTGATGCTGAATTTGAATATATGGAGGAAAATGTTGGAAGAGGTGAGGAATGGATACACTTTAGGTGGAGTTTATTTGATGTTGATTTGATAAAAACAAAAAATTGGCACGATTCCATTATGTAGGCAGCAGAAACCTTTGTACGATAACTTTGCTATCTTGTGACCATTGAGATAAGGATGGATAGATGCTTGTAGGCATCTCAAATAGAAATAAACTGATTGCCTTGACATGGTAGATTGCTTAAGCTTTTTGTGTAGTAATCGCATGTTTTGGATACCAAACTTCTAACTAAATGTTCCTTTTCCAGAGGTGGAGAGCTTTTTTTTCTGAACAATATACAACCCTGTACAGTTGCAGTTGTAAATATATAATGTACTCATCCATCCATGGTATGAGTCTGTTATATACAGCAGTCTATTGCATATCCAGTGCATATATTAGGCTGTGCTGCCCAGTTAGTTGTATAATGCTATTGCAGCAGAACAGAAGTTTCTCCATATGTTCTAATCGTACTTCTTTATAACTTCTAAATGATTCTACCAATGATGCAGATGTGCATACAAGCAGTAGCATGCCTAGGTCATATTTTCATATGAACTGTTTTTTTTTTTTTTTGCTGTACTAGGTGGTTCATGTTACACAGTCTCGTCTCATTCTCTCATGTTATTTTAACCTAGTGTGCTACCTACCAAAAAATTTTTGTTTGAATGTATGTACATGTGTGCATATGCATGCATGTATGTTAAATAAAAAGGTATTTCACCTAATACTTTACATGTTTTGGAAGATTCAATCTATGAGAACAATCAGACATGTTCTTTACATAGAATTTCATATTAATGATTAAGTTATCTTTGGGATGATCTACTAAAGCATATGAACATGCTTGTCATCCGAAATTTTTATGTAAGCTTTGCCTTTTGTTGGTTAAATAGATCTCCATAGTTACTTTATCAATCAGCTTACATCAATGATCCACATATATTCTTTATGTCAAATATGCAAGCATAAAAAGGTACAAAAGTCTAGCAAGTGGCAAGCTTTGTGTAAAATCTGCTGGAGATTGGTTATATGGATCGAAGTTTGTTCTATTAAGTTCTAATACCTTCCAATTTTAAATTCTCAACATGAGTGTAGCCCCCAATAAATTGGTGCTGAGAACCTGATCAAGATGACTTTGGTTAGAGATGGCTCTTCCAAGATATTTGGAAGACCAACTGGTCGGAAGAGTAGTCAATATCCTTAATGTATTTATTTCTCATTTGATCATTTTAATGACTTAATGATATGCAGGTTATTCTCTATAAACTCTCTACCGAAACACTTCGTTCTGGGAATGACGAGCTTCCTAAAGAGCATACAACAAAATGGGTGTATGTGGGGTATATAAGAGCTCACACTCATGATGTCAGGGCCTTAACAATGGCAGTTCCTATTTGCAGAGAAGGTTGGTCCAGATGAACCATTAGCTAAATTTCAGTCTTGCTAGACTTTTTCCTTAAATTGTTTATGAATTACATTTTGGACATTTGAACTTCTCCATCACTGTTTTCTTTGACAGATGCATTACCTGATGAAAAGGTGCCTAAGGTTCGCTGCCGAGAGAAGCCTATTGATTTTAGTTACCGGAAATGGGCACATTTAGGTGTCCCCATGCTCATTTCTGCAGGTGATGACACCAAGCTCTTTGCTTACTCTGCCAAAGAGTTCACCCAATTTTCACCCCATGATATCTGCCCTGCACCTCAGCGTCCATCAATGAAGTTGGTACATGATACTGTTCTAGATGGTGCTTCAGTGTTACTTGTTCAGTCATCTGTCTGGTTAGATGTTTTTCTTGTCAAAGTAGATGGTAATGTTTCTCCGAGTGTGTCTTTTGGAAGAAGTACAAAAACACAACTTTTGGCTCGCCTTAAAAGCAAGGGATCCCGAAAAATCATATGTAGCGCCATATCCAGCACCGGAATGCTCTTTGCATACTCAGATCATGTAAAACCCTGCCTCTTTGAATTAAGGAGGCATAAAGGCGGAAAAGGAAGGTGGTCTATTGACAAATTGCAGCTACCTAAGGGATTGCCATATGCGCACTGTATGGTTTTCAGTGTTGATGCCTCACACCTGATGCTAGCTGGCCATGATAGAAAAATATATGTAAGTTCATCTTTGCCACTCCTCTAATAGTCTAGCTTTAATATAATGAGCTCCATTTGGCAGCTGGATATTGCAGTGCATTCCTCACCATTTTGGATCTTTTCAAGTTCCTTGAGGATGTTTTGCTATTTTAGTGGTCTAACCAGAGTTCTAATGAGCTTGATTTGTGCATGAGCCCTGGTTGGCCAGCTACCTCTTTCCATGCACTTGTTAATAATAATATTCATTTCAGTTATGATATATTTATTCTTGTCAGGTTCTTAATTATGTTTCCTTTTCTTTGGGATACCAGGTAGTGGATGTGAAAAAATTGGAGCTGGTGCACACCTTTGTACCGCAAAGAAAGGTGGAAGATATGAATTTTCCGCCTAGTGAGCCTCCCATAACAAGAATGCTTACAAGTTCGGATGGGCAGTGGTTAGCTGCAATCAATTGTCTCGGGGACATTTATATCTTTAATCTGGAGATATATAGGTAGGCAGATGGTTGACCATTGGAAACTATATTGTAACCTGTATCGGTTTTTGAAAAAATATACAATTGCAGATAAAGTCAACATGCATCACTAATTAGTTTCTTTGATTTCTGCAATATATATATATATATATATATTGTTGAAGCAATTGTTGATGAACACCAGGAGCAAATTCATTGTAGTTTTTCTATTCAGGTTACTTGATTCTGCAATATATACTTTGGCCATCTACAATCTTTGGATGGTTAGAAATCACTCGTTAAATTTGTCTCTTTCTTAGTGTGCATATGCTTTTCTGATAGATACTGTTTGTTCTTTCTCTGATTAACATTTTTGGCTGGGATGTGGTAGATAACTAGATATTGTTGTTATGTTAAACAACTAGACTATCAATATGCATTTTAATCTTCCGTACATTTTAAAGACTTTCTAGGTTGATTGACATGGGTCCAAATTCTGTTTGCAGGCAACATTGGTTCATATCCAGGTTGAATGATGCTTCTGTTACTGCTGGTGGTTTTCCTCCTGGGAACAGCAATGTGCTTGTCATCACAACATCTTCTAACCAGGTATATGTGTTTGATGTGGAAGCGAAACAGTTAGGTGAATGGTCAAGGTACCACACTCATCATCTTCCTAGAAGATTTCAAGAATTTCCAGGGGAAGTTATTGGGCTCTCCTTTCCACCTTCCTTGTACTCAACTTCAGTCATTATATACAGTGCAAGGTAAGACCTGCCTTAATTATTTTTGTTGCATGCATGTGTTTTCTCTTAAGTTCCTTGGCGATTATTTTTTGTTGTGTTTGGCAACACTATTGAAAATTTGATATACATCTGTTAGTGAGAAATCTGTGGAGTATTCTGCCTTCATTAAGTTTTGTACGGTATGTATTCATACTACCTTTCCTGTGCAAGTGGTTTGATTTAGTTTCATACGCTATGCACTGTGATGTCTCTAATTGGCAGGTGCCAAAGTAAGTTTTCACTTTGGCACACCCCATCATGCTATCAACTTTAGGTTTTTTGAATGATTTTTCATGTTGGTTTTGCTTGCCCTACTTTAGGCATTCTGAACAATAATTCATGTTACTTCTGCTTGCTTGGGGCCTTTGAATTGGTGCCGTAGGGTGTATATTTTGGCTGTGGACACTTCTGAAACACTCACAATGCAGAGTCTGTCAGAATATATGTAAATCTTATTACTACAAACCTCATTAATAATGGTCCCTTTTCTTCGCTTTGAGAATGAAGTAAGACAAAGCCTGACCACTTTTCATTAGGGTAGTGAAAAGAATAGGAGGTTCTCTGCATCACCATCCTGCTCAATTCCGTCACCCACAAGACTACATACCTCTGCAAAAGCCCATGCTTCTTAGGGAACTGATCTTATCCACTATAGTTTGGCATGGAGAGAGTTCTTAATAGCTGTGATTTAGTGTGTCTTAGTTGGAGCTGCTTCAGTTGATCAGATGTTGACCCATGAGGTTTTTTGTCATGACTGGAAGTTGTGGCTACTTGGGATGAGAGATGCCTGAATACTGTAGGTAAGATAAGAGTCTTGATGTCAAAATGACTATACATTGTTAAGGCCATCCTTTTTTTTTTCCCTTTTCAAATGAAGTTCCAGTAATCAAAGTTTGTGTGTTTGGCTGCAATGCAGAATCACCAGAAAATAGCAATCGGCCAAGCTCTATAACCATTTTTGTAAGGATTTATAGCCAGCTGCCTTTTTCTCTAATTTTAGATATTTGACTTTTTATTTTTCAGAGAGGGGTAAAAGTGAATGTCTTCAGCATGCTCCGCTGTACCACTGCATAGCATCCCATACCAGGCATACCGCACCATCTCATGTCAGTATCTTGAGACATTGGTACAGTGTCAGTGTGCTGACCCGACCTCATACCGCTACCGATACTCTATCAGCATGGTACTGGTATAGTGTCCAGTACCAAGGTGCTGATCCTTGGTTCTCTTTAGGCTTCGGAGTGGGCATCATATGGTCCAGTTTGTATTATAGTATAGATACTGTCTAGTGCCAAGGTCTTCTTTCCACCAAAATTTCTCATATTGCATTTTAGCCAGGTGGACCAGCACATTCAAGGAAATAGGTCTGAATTTGGAAGCCAGAAAGAGAAACTTCTAGTATGCCAATCCTGGCACAATGTAAACTAAAAATATATAAAAAACTTTGTTGTTTCTATTGCAACTCTGAAACAATGGCGACTTGACAACTGATTGTTGCAAATATTGTGCCCTACGTGAAATCTGAACACCAATTGATTTCTGATTGCATGAATCCGTTAATTGCATTATTTCCACTTGGAAGTGATTCTAGACAGTGGCTGTAGCATCTCTATTCTGTGTCCAGAAGAATCATTTGCATGTTACAAGATTAAGGGAATCTGGCCCATATTGGAGTATGCAAATTTGAACTACTATTGTTATTGTTTGCTCACTGCTTGTTCCTTAACACACTTGCAGGGCGATGTGCTTAATTGACTTTGGGATGCCACTCGATCAGGATGATGATGAATATCCAAATGGTTCAGAACTATTATTGGAGAAGTATGATTCTAGCAAACATGCAAGAGCAAAGCGGAAGCGAAAGAATTTTGATCAACAATTCAAACCGAATAAGAAAAAGAATTTTGATTTTTGTGCATTTAGAGACCCTGTTTTGTTTGTTGGTCACCTGTCAGAAAATTCTGTTTTGATATTAGAGAAGCGGTGGATGGAGATTGCCCAGAATTTTGATGCTCCGGTCCATAGACATATATTTGGAACTTAACTGGATACTAGAGAAGCGGTGGATGGAGGTTGCCCCGAATTATGATGGTCCTATCCATCGGCACATATTTGGAACTTACCTGGATATTTACTACCATTCACACAGCATTGAGATAGTCCTGCTCTTTCTAAGGTTCCCCTTTTTTCCATTCAGGTCACCGGCAACATCAAGAGCATGTTCTGTAAAATATTTACAAACATTTTCGGGCGGGTGATTGCTAAGATTAATCTTTTGTTTTTTTGGGAGAAGGGCAATCCCCTATTTGTTTTTGTAAAATGAGTGAACCGTTAATTTCTGCGTCTATCCTTGTTCTTTTTCTTGTTGTTCACTTTAAATTTCATTTAGTTTTTATGTTGCATGACATGAAAGAAACATTCATGTTCTGCACTGTGGGTTACAGTCAAATTTGCTTCATATAGCATCCTCTAGTTTGAGTGATCGGAATATTTGTATTTATTATCGAGTGGCTTTTCCATTTAAGGGTGACCAGAAATGATTAATTTGGGGCAACTGCGACCAAATGAAGTGTGGTTATGGGCTTATGGCCTTGGGGTAGTCATTGCTTCCTGGAAATTAGTGGTTGTAGTTGCATTGCAACTTGGTTGATGTAGTTGAATTGTGAGGATGAGAAATTTTTTGTGCACGTCATCTAGTGCAGAAAAGATGTACCATTTTATTTGTTTGAAGTATATAGTTATTATTTTTTAATATATATTTAATATTTATAATTTTATTTTTTATTCGAAATTTTGAATGATGAAAATATATATATATATATTTTTTTTTAAATTATGATATTTTATTGTTAAATTATGATTTCATATAAGAAGTCATTATTTGTCTATAGAATGTCATAATTTTTTTCAGAAGAAATTTTTTTTTTTCATCATTCAAAATTTTATAAATTTTTTATGATGAAAATATTTTTTTTAATTTTTTTAAAAAAAATTATGATATTCTGGAGAATGTCTTTATATGATCATATAATATAAATTTAAAAAAAATAATATATTTTTGTTACTTAAAATTTCAAATGAAAAAATATAATTGTAAATATTAAATTGATGTTGAAAAATATTATAAATTTTTAATGATAAAAATATTTTTTTTATTTAATGTGAAAAAAATTATGACGTTGTGCAAGGTATTATGATCATAAAATATCATAATTTTTTTATAAAAAAATATTTTTATTATTTAAAATTTTAGATAAAAAAATAAAATTATAAATATTAAATATACGTTGAAAAATGGTAGTTATGTGAGTCAATCAGATGAGATGATTTATTTTTTTTTTACATGGGATGTGATGTACAAAGAATTATAGTTGTAAGGATATTTTTTTTGTACTGGAGAAGAGTTAAGGAAAGCAGAGATGCCTGTGATTGATTTTCTGTCAAATATTTTACGAGAAAATATCA
The DNA here is from genome assembly GCF_000442705.2 of Elaeis guineensis. Taxonomy (NCBI): domain Eukaryota; kingdom Viridiplantae; phylum Streptophyta; class Magnoliopsida; order Arecales; family Arecaceae; genus Elaeis; species Elaeis guineensis. Next base: position 6,717,297 of record NC_026004.2, on the reverse strand, counting down.
AGTGGGAGCACGCGACATACATGGATGGTGTTTTAAATATAGTTTGTAGAAGAGGTGAAATGGAACAGAAGCTGGGCCATCAATCAACGATCAGCCTTTTTGGATGGTGGGGTTAGTGGGGTGAGGAGGGATAAGAGTGGTGCGGGGGGAGGAGAGGAGAGGTGAGGTAGGGTTGAGGCCACGGAGAGGAGGGGGACGATGATATGATGTAGGGTGCTCGGACATTTTTTTTTCTTTTTGGTGAACAGGGTGCTCGGACTTTGATCGAGATGGAATAGAGAAATTTAGAAATTCTTCCTCTTAAACTAAGGCACCAGCTTGAGTGGTGGCAACTCATCTTGGGCCATTTTAACCGTGAGTAAATGTGCTGTAAAATAGTCTAGAATTACAAGCAGATTGGTCTATACCTACAACTAAAGCTGCTTGCAGTTTCACCAACAGGATTCAAAATAGACTCTAAGCTCATGTCTTGGGTCTGGCCAAAGCATGTGCCAGACTCAAATATACCAAAAATTCATTTAGTTCATAGAAAGTGAAGGAGGGAAGAGATAATCTTTGGAAAATAAAGAAGACATCTCTTGTTTGATTGGAGTTTCAAGAGAAGAAAAAATAAAAAAAACTCTTTCTATAGAAAGATATTTCTTACGGTTTATGAAAAATAGAAACCCATATAAGAGGTAAATTTTAGAACTTCTTATAGGATGAAAATTTATGATCTTTTTTTTTCAAAAATATCATTTTAAGATCTACGACTGAAATTCTGCAAAATATCAATGGAGGGTTAAGATGAAATACTGAATAGTGATATATACCAAGATTTCTATTTTTTTCTATTTATAAAATTAATATAATATTATACTAATATTATCCTAATATTTGTATTGATGTAATATAATATTTATATTAATATATATTATAATATTCATAATATATTCATATTATTATAATATTTATATTTATATAATATTTTTATTACTATTAATATAATTTATATATTAAAATATTAATATCATATAATATAATATTATTATTTATATAAAATTTGAAAGTATAAAAGTATGATGCTATATTAATTAAAAATATAATAATTATTTTATATAATTTTTTCAAAAAAAATGAATGTTTAACCAAATATAAACTATTCTATAATAAATTAATTTTTTCTGATTAATCAAACATATTAAAATTATATTTTTAAAAAATAATTTTTCAAAAAATAATTTTTTAAAAAATTAATTTCTTAAAAAACAAATTTTTTTGATGAACCAAACGTGTCCCGAATTTATGACTCTTAATGGTGCATTCTAAAAAGATAGTTCTACATATTGAATAGTAGTAAGTTATGTTGGCATATCTTTAGATTATTTTTTCAAATAACGGATTAAAAAAGAATCCACTGTTTGGAGTGGAAAAAAAATGGATTTGACAGTTTACAAATAATGATGGAAAAGGACCATTGTTAAACAAATTTCTGTTTTAATGCTCTAGAAAATATGCTTTATGAAAAAACTGAAAGCTAACCGACGTTCCAGGAGACATTACTACAGCCGTGCAAGAGTAAAATACGACTCAGCCAAATATTATGGAAATTTTGGCATCTTGCAGTTAGAATTTGCCTGATATAAGTGCTTTGACATTTTGACAACATTGTCAATCAGGAGCTTGCCAAATCATGTTACTGTCAGAAAACCCCAATCAGCATATTACAGAGGTTGGGGCTGAAAATCTATTTCCAATAAATTAGATTGAATTCAATAAAACTCGCACCATCCCCAGGCAGGAAACAACAACTATTTGGAATCCCACACCACATATTGTTTGATCGATTGGTCCCCTATGATCATGAGTGTCACCTTTCTTTTATACATGTACAATACCACCACTACTGCTACAATATAATGAATAAATGAAGAGAAAAGGAATCTAGAGCGAATCAGGTTCATCAGCTGGATGATGTGCGAGGCTGCTATTTGTCAGCAGACGGCCAGAAACAAGCAGCCAACTTTGATTTCCAACCAACCTGGAAACATGGCTGCACGCATATTGCTTTTCATAGGATTTGCCACTCCTCGTCACCCGAATGAGCGCCACAATCACTAAAGGTATCATCCATCCCACTGTTGCCAGCACCTCCTAAACCATCCACCAAAGCATCCTGGTGTTGAATTGATATCGCAGACCGAGTAGTCTGAGCAACGGTAAATAGGGGTGCTCCATTTGATTTGTCTTCTAGCTTAGAAGCACGGCTGCAGAAATCTTCAAAATCATCTTCAACAAGTTTAAAAAGAAAATGTTAATACAAGCTCCTGGCAGAAAGAAATCTTAAAACTATTGGTCATAATGCCGAATCAAGGAGGATCAGCTCACCCTTATCTCGGCAATAGAATCCAATGGCCAAAGATGGGTCTATCAGGTCCAGTGGCAAATTTCGGACAGTACTGTAGCCAAAATAGATGAATAACGGTAAAAAACCTAACTCATAAATGGCAACCAACCGAGGGTGAAAACAGAAAGGCTACTAAAAAATGGCAGCTAATTGAGTATACTAAAAGGATGCAGGATACCTGCAGTGATACGAGGAAGTATCAGCATCCAGATTATCCCTTTTAATATCAACTGCCTGTTGCATAGATATTAATTGAATATTGCACTCAGGATACTTTCTACAGTAGCATATTTAATTTGCCGATGCATAGAAGGAAACAAAACGGTCAAACAACAAAGAGCAGTTGCAAAAGCAATAGTGACATGTGGAGCAAATGTCTCACAAAAAATTGAAGTCCAGAAAACTGATTAGTTTACTGATGCAGTATTAAATTTATATTCCAGATCTCAGAATATGCCAAAATTGCATAATACAGAGGCAGTACATATGTGCTTGGCAAAGGTGTCCAACTTGCTCCACCACATTTCATGTAATAAAGCACATTCTTTTTTCTAAGAGCCATGGGGACTACCACATATGAGTCTCCAAGTCATATTGGAGGACAGGAGAGAGTTAACTGGTGATGTACCATGCTATGGAATATGCAAGGGCACCTATTGAAAGGATTTAAAGATAAAAACAACGGTGGTGAAAGAAATTTCACATGCCTGGATTTCAAACAATGGCAAACATGTATTCTAATACACGACTACAAAAGAAGATGATGAAGACATATTTTGCAATGAATTACTCCATAAACTGCATTGAGGTTTTATACTGAACAATATGCTGCTTTTAAATTTATGAATAGGGATCAAACAAATCTAACTAAAATAACAGCTGGAGAAAGAGGCAAGCAGCACATGCATAAAGCAACATGGTGTTGGAACTGTTGTTGCACAAAGGGTAGGAACAACAGCCAACTTAAGTAGAAGAGAGAAGAAGAGCAGGAGGCAATATTGGAATATGATAGGAAGCAATAACCACAGTTATTATATGATGACCAAAAAGAATACAGCTAGGGTTTCATCTTCTAAATTAAGAGCTGACATAGGTTATGTCTATAAATTAATAACATAAAATCAACATGGCCCCAATTTGAATAAGCCAAAAGGTATCTAGGATAAGAATATATTATATGTTAGATGCAAATAGAATGAAGCTAGTATCTAAACTCTATTTTGGTTATACTTTCTATTTTTAAACAACAGTTGGAACAAGTAGGTCTATATACTAGCACTGCTACAATCTGAAACGAGCCATACAGTAATCAATACTATAAAAATGTCATTAAATACTCATAGAACAAGTCCAGCAAATTTGTGAGCAACCATCCATCAATTCTTCTGTTTAAACATTTAGTAATTCCTACAATAGGATTATTCCAGAGGCAATTACAGCTCACAAGGCAATAACAATTACATGGACATCCAAAATATCTTGAGTGCTGCCCATACAGCTTCCACCATGTCACACAAATTAGATGGAAGGAACAACAACCCAGAGCATGAACAGTCAGATTTCCAAAAATATGATGAGACATGTAATGACGAGAACAATTGCTTAGAAATGAAAATATTTCAGGATAAAAAAAATATACCAGTTGGACATCATGAGGATCCAAGTACAATGCCTTGTCATCTTGCACGCCAACAATGTAAGTTGAGGCCCCAGGTTTTCCACCCAAAATGCCCAGGCTTTGTGGAAACGTGAATGTTTCCCATAGTAATGGAATATACCTGAAAAGAAACATGGCATAAATACTAAAGATAGCAGAATGCCAAAAGCTTAAAGCTGCTGCAATGATTTATATGTTCGACACACCATATTTACAAGTGTTTAGAGATGTAAATATTAAAGGCATTCATTTACCTATAAAGTTTATCATATACAGACCTTAAAAGAAAGAGGACATGGTCAAAAGTCCAAATGAACCCAGTTTATCACGATACACTAGTATTTTAACCTTGATATATCATCATATCGGACTCCATTTGCTTCCATATTTAACATGTCATATTGTGATTTAAAAAAAAAAAGGTGAATCTGCTAGTATAGATTTTTTTTTATTTGTTTAAATTGATGTTTGTTTCTGTTTTAACTGCATCAGCCCTCATATCAATGATTCAAAACTCCTAGGATTCTGTAATCTCTCTCTCTGTGTGTGTGTGTGTGTGTGTGTGTGTTTGTGGTTGTGAGTGTATGCGCATGCTTCCACATTTATCGATCTGCATAAATTCCATGATACATCATGTCAAAAACCAAAAATTCCATGATGAATAGAAATTCCTAGTTAACAGTATCAGATGATTGTCTGTTATGTCCTAGATCATAGACAAATCACACCAAAACCTTGGGATTCACTAGGTTTATAAGATTTAAGGAGAATATGGGTTTGTCTCTCAGACTCACATATTCCTTATTGACAAGTTAACCATCCTATGTAAATACCCCATGAATTTTATTTTATAAATATTTTCAGAAGAAACTAAGGTTCTCTGATTATAAACAGAAAATAGCAATATCAAGCTTGCACAATTTTATCATCTCTAACTTTTATATCAGAAAGGAAAAATCATCACTGTCTTCTGCATCACAAGGAGGTAATCTGTAAACTTGAAACTTGAAAGCTCACAAGAAACAAGCCATTGCTAAAAGCAGTACTGCAGTTCAATGTAAAGCATTGGCATATGCAGAACTAGTCAACAAATCTTATAGATGATAATGAATATTGAATATGTTTGATTAGTTATTTTATCTTGTCGGATAAGAAAGCAGCAATTTTACATCTTTTATTTTATATTCTAGTGGTACCAACTTCACAAAACAAATTGCAGATGAGATTAAGTTTCAAAAAGGGACTAAGTTTATGAAAGTTGATCTCCATACGAGAATATTGAGAATGAAATAGAAGAGCAAGTTATAGATTAATCATGCCTAGGCAACCCAGTGCAACTTAATTATGTACCCAGAAATTCTGCTAGGAAAATCAGATGACCGTATAAGAGCAGCCATTTCATCAATTACTCCAAGCATTCTAATTTCATTGTTTATGATCTGAGAAACAGAGTTCTGCTATTTTAAACTAGTTCTCTTCATAGACCAAGTTTTTCAATTTTAAGCCATATTATAAACCAACGATGAAAAAAAATAAACAGTACTAACTCCTATTTTCTCCTAAGTAGAATGACAACACATAATACAAGAATTGAGAACCACAAGATAGTAAACACATACTGTACACAATGTAATCCTCCAGCTTCACTAAATTATTGTAGGAGAATATCAAAAGATAACATATTTCAGATGTACCTGGGGTTAACCTTTTCTAGTCCAAGGACCAATGGAACTAGCAAAAGCATAGGAGCCCAGGAGATTTGGCCCTTGGTAAAATCAGAACAGAGTCTGGCAGCAACATCAATGCAAACAACAGGAGCTCCACCTCGTTCTCCATCTTCATCACCTGAAACAACATATACCACCATGGGCAAGCGTTCTTTTTCTTTGTCAAGGTCAGCTTGCTCTCTTTTAGCACGAGTGATGGTTTCCCATGTGCGACACATGGCATATGGACCCACCCATTCTCGAGCTGCCAAGCCATAGGCCTTCCCAGCTTCAAGCAGATTGTGTATGGAAAAAGCACATGCCTCCGAATCACCAAAAAGATGTAAAATCTCAATATACTTCGAATCATGTGGCTGCATAATCAACAGGAGACCATCATAAGCAACCACACATTGCAATTAAGGAGCTTCATCACCATCTGTATGTGAACACAAGCAAACCGTTCTCTTTCTCCATTTGGAGAAGAACTTCTGTGGATCAATAGAAAACATCGAGCTCACCTTCTGTGAAGGCTTCCTCCAAGATCTCCCCAAATGATGAAAAAGTAGTGCCTGTGATAATTTTGTTGATGAATAACATATGAAGTTATTTTACTAGCTTTTAAAGCCCAAACTAACAACTTGATGAAAGAATAGTGCATATGTTCACAAAAAGATTCATACCTGTGCAACAAGCATCTGACTGCTTCTGATCATGCAACCCCATCTGACATCACTAGTGAACTTTGAATCACCAATGGCGTCAAAACCTGAGAAAAAACCATGAGTTTAAATGTTTCTCTATTTTATTTTTTTGTTCATGTTCACATCATAAAATTTACACTTATGTTTTCTTTTTTTAGAAAAAGATGGTGGTGGGAGCTAAAGAAGAGCCTTTGACACTGGCTAGGAAGGATGTGAGGATGAAGTTGGCTATCTACCAATAAAACAAAATAACCCTCTCAAAAAACCTAACCTTTTCGGTAGGTGATCCAAATTCTTGATGAAAAATCTTCTAAAAATGCAGCAGATCCATTGCCATGATCAGTACCACCAGAAGACTCTTCAGGTGAGAGTTTATAGCACTTGCCAAGAAGCCATATGTCACTGGTCGAGCTCAAAGCATCAGTACTGCTTGTTCCAAGTAACTCCTGGAGCCTCCTCATTGAGCCACCAGTCACAACTTTCTTCACAGCTGTTGTCCAACCATAGCTTCTTGACTTGGTTGGCTTCTTTTCACCAGAATGGGACTCGGGGTGTGTTTCAAAGATGGACAAAGTGGACACGAAGAAACTTGACAAGAAAGAAGCCTTCAAAGACTTATTGTGACTAGCCTTTTGTTCTGATTTAACAGCAACTCTATCTGTATCTGTAGAATCAGCTGACTGTCCTGCAGGAAATTCTGAAGCCACAACCCTCTCAGGCAAGTCCGTCATTACCTAGCCATACATTCATATAACCAAATTGGTTCACAGAACCAAAGGCTTGATAAGAAATAAGAATGTCGAAACGTATGTTGCATTGCTAATATAATAGTAATTAAAGACATAAAAAAGGAAGACCAACATCACTTGCTACCCATGGCATCTAGTAATCTCTTATAGCACGTTATTTCTCAATGCTATATGCAAACACTGTAAAAGAGTGGCCTGTACTGCAAGTCTACATGAATAATCCATTCAAAGGACTATTCCGGTGTCAAGATATTTCTAGTCCCATCAACTATTTACCACATGATATTCATGGATATACATAATTTTAATTAGTATATAGGTTTTGGTCCTTCTAAATCCGAAAATTTACCATTGCAAGTGTCTATATCTAGATTTATGCATGAAAAAACAGTTATCAAAATAAACTGTGAACAGAATGTAGGAAAATTTTAAATTATTCAACTCTTTCTGATGTATGATTGCTTCTACATATGGGACAATCACATCACGATTAATGCCAATAAGGAACAACTACTGACAAAAGACAACTATATTGCTAACATTTTATCTGGTATAGAAATTTTACTGCTTTTCTTCCTAAATAGCAATAAATCTGAGCCAGTTTTACAGCCAAATACGTTATATAAATTCTTTTTCTGTCTAAAATGTTTGGGGACATGAAATCTCAGAGTTTCAATACAGTACTAGGCTTGCACCCTGTGAGGTAAAAAAACAAAAAAAAACAAAACAGCTTTCTGCATGTCATTGGCTGTATTCAGATAAGGCAATGACAATAGATGATCGCTAATAAGCAAATAAGTACAGACAAGACATAACTTTTCTCGGTGATGATATTTATCAGAAACAGAACAAGGCTACAGGTACCCATTTCCTATTTCACTAAACAAGCTAATTGCAAACAATAAATTACTTGCCTCATGCTTTTTTTTCCCCCTTGGAAAAAGCACTCTATGTGATATTATCTAAATGCTAGCTCCTTGACTCTACCAATTTTTTTTTTAAAAAAAAAAGTAGTACAAAGATTTTATTTGAAAAGTTTTTCTTTTGCTAAATTAAGCTAATATGCACAATAAATTCCTTGTTCATCTGTTGCTTCTTTTCCCTTCTAAAGCCACTCGCTCTGATGTTTAAAGCCAACTCTTTTACACAAACAAGAAAGTTCTAATATAGGTACCTCATGATCCATAAACATCAAGAATTACGATTATGAAACTTATTGTTTGAATCGCAACATCAAAACCATACAACACCTCCATCTAATATCAAAAGAAACAAAAAATATCTGAAAAAAAATGTCAAAAGGAAAAACAATGAATGATTTGAAATTGGTTACCAGAAAAATTCCAGCGATCGATCGAGAAAACGAGACGGAAGTCTTTAGAAGAGATCTCCTCCGCCGGGTCGACCCAAATCCATGGGTGACGCCGGTCTTCCAACCTGGATTGCCCGCCTCCCACGCCCGATCCACAAGATTTACGGAGGACAGAAAGAGCCCTCTTCTTCTCTCTTTTATTATTTCCAGCCAAGCAATTGCATAATTAAAATCGGAAAGGGAAAAAGGACACGATTATAAAATCGTAAATCGAATTGGGTGACTCAACTAGAAAGGGATTGGGAGCAAAAAGAACCCTAGTTTTTAGGAGAAGAGGAAGGGCGCAACGAAAAGCCACGCAAGTGCGAGAGGGCGGTGGAGGAATTACTCGTACAGATCTTAGTCTTCGCCGGAGAGGGGGGAACCGATGGGAGCTGTTAGAAACCCTAGCTATTGGCGAGTAGAAGAAGCGGATAGATCGATTATGGAGTAAAAATAACGAAAAATAGTTCAATAAGTCCCTCGGTAGACCTTTTTTTTTATCTATAAGTAACTAGCGTTCCGAGTTCCAGATAAATTCTACATCTCTACTCTCGTCCGGAATAGACGAAACAGAAAATTACGAGCAAGTCCCTTATGCTATAAATAATTATTCAAAAGTTTACTGATATCGACCTCGTATAGACGTCCGCGTATATCACTTTATGCAGGCCTTTCCGCATAGTATTTGTATATGGACTTTCGCATAGTACATATAGGGTCTGCCAGGAATCCTGGTTGCAAAAGGATGTATGCATTGTTCCATGTGGGTTTTTTCTTCCGCATAGAAAATTTATGCACCTGCCTACATCCGGCTTTTTATATTGATACATTAGTATCCTTAATAATGTGTTAGTAATGGAAATGAAAAATCAATCATAAATAATCAAATCTAATATATATATATATATATATATATATATATATATATATATATATATATATATATATAGCAACAATAGGCATAAATCAACTCGAATCTGAGAGTGGATTTATCGGGCACTTACTTCTGTCAAGTGAATCTATAGCAACAATAGGCATAAGTCAACTCGAATCTGAGAGTGAATTTATCGGACACTTGCTTCTGTTAAGTGGATCCAGTGCTTTCTGGAATATTATGTTCAGCACTTATCGAGGATAGCCTCGGACCATTATCGACGGACGGTCTGGACCGACCCAGGGTCCCATTCCGATTTGAGAAATTTTGAATCTTTTATTCGAGATTGTGAGACCTGATCCGGAAGGTGTGGAGGATGCTGATCCGTAGGGATGCAAGGTACAAAATGACCTGTAGGCTAGAGCTGGCCAGATGCAGACTCCTTAGATGGAACCGCTTGGAGATGGGTGATTTAGTTTGATAGATCGAGCTGGTCGACGCGGATATCGCTAAGCTGAAGCTGGGAGAGGATCAGGAGGGGGGCCTTCTTGAGCCTGAGATAGGGGAGTTGCAATGTAAACTCTCCGAGCATCACTCTCTTCTGAGGTAGTAAGAAACCTTATGGAGAAAGAAATCCAGAATTCAATGAATTCGGGAGGGAGACTAAAATATCAGATTCTTCCATCAATCCATTATGATTCGAAGGTCCACCAACCATATCAGGTAGCTGCAGAGGAGTGATGGCAGTGTGGTGGATGATAGTGGAGGGATCCGTGCTAAGATTCTTCACTTCTTCAGGGGTCGGTGGATAGCACCACTGGGTGAGGACCTCTCCATTCTGGGTGCCAGCCGGTGGCTTGTATCTCCGATCAGGAGAATGATGCTCTGTCAGCCCGATGTCATTTGAGGAGGTGCGTGGGGCCCTTTGATTTCTAGGGAAGGATAAGGCTTGGGGCCTGATGGTTTTCCTTTGCTGTTCTTCTGTCATTATTGACAGATCATTCGGGAGGAGGTGGTGGAGGCGATACAGACAAACTTTGAGTTTGGAGGCATTCCAGTGGAATGAAAATGGACTTTGATCACCCTCATTTTGAAGCGGCCTGATACTTCGATCCTCAAGTACTTCAGACCTATCAGTCTCTGCACCACCCTTTATAAGGTGTGTGAGAGGATTTTGGTAAGGCGCCTAAAGCTGTTGATGTCTCGTCTGATCAGTCTGAAGCAGAGTCTTTTTATTAGTGATCGATCCATCACCGACAATGTTCTGTTGGCTTAGGAGTTTATACATTACCTCCAAAGAGCTCCATGTCGCCGCAGCCCCATGACGATCAAGTTGGACATGGAGTGGGTGTATAATTGGATGAGCTGGTCTTTCCTTCAATGAATGCTTTAGGAATTGGGTTTCAAAGAGGGGTGAATTGACTGGATTATGGACTGCATTGAGGCCTCGAGCTTTGCTATCCTTGTCAATGGCACCCCGATAGAATTCTTTTACTTGTCCGTTGGTCTACGCCAAGGTTGTCCTCCATCCCCCTACTATTTATTTTATGTGTTGATGCGTTATCCAGAGCATTGAGAACTGCGATTCAAAGGCAAGTTCTGGAGCCGTATTGGCTTGCCCCTAGTACCCAGCCACTCTCGCACATTCTCTTTGCAGATGACTGCCTCCTTATCGGGCATACCTCGACCCAAAATGCAAAGTGCTTTGCTTCCATTATTAGGGCCTATTGTCGGATGTCTAGTCAGTTGGTCAACACTCAGAAATCTACTATCATCTTCAGCTCGAGGATCAAGCCCCAGGTGAAGCTGGCGATTAGAGAGGGCCTGGGGATTCGAGAGCAGACTAGGACACTGACTTACCTCAATGTTCTGATCACTGGCCGCCATTTGCGGTGGGCTGAGTGTAGATTTTTGGAGTAGAGGATCCAGGAGCATCTCCAGGGCTGGCAAGCCAACATCCTATCTTTCATGGGCAGGACAACTCTGGTGAGGTCGGTGCTGAGCTCTATTTTGATGTACCTTCTGGCCAATACGATCATGCCGATTGCTTATATCAGAGGGTTGGAGTAGCAACTTCAAAACTTCTTGTGGGGATTCGAGCGTGATTGTCATCGAGTCCATCTACTGTCCTAGGAGGTGGTGTGCCTGCCTGTTCGGGATGGTGGCTTCGGGATCCACTCTTTGTTTGCTACTGGTGGATGGATGGCTTATATTGCTTACCATATTTGGTTGTTTAGGAATAGCCTTATTTTTGACGGTGAGGTGATCCCTTGGCAGATGTTGGAGAGAGCTATCTGTCTTGCTCAGGAGTATTATCAATTTGATATAGCCACTCCACCCCTTGGCAACCCCAGTTCTTGGTGCTCTCTAACTACCTCGGCAGTGACCTACAGAGTTTTATCCATCTCTTGGGAGCCTCCACCTCTGGGATTTGTCAAGGTGAACTTTGATGGTAGTGTCAGGGATGAGCGAGATGATGCAAGCTTCGTCATCCGGGGTCTCGATGCTGGACTTCTGATGGCTGGTGGCTGCCACCTCTTTGAGCCTTCTGTCTCAAGTATAGAGCTTCATGTCACCTGGACTGGTGTTACCTTTGCTCGATAGCAGCTTCATGTGAAGAGGATTTGCCTTGAGGGTGATTCTGCTACTGTTATTGTTTGGTCCAGGGAGGTGAAAGGCAACTCCATGTTCATCCATTTATTCGAGTTGTCTGGATCTTTCTTCGCCAAGTTAACACGGTCAAAGTTCGACATATTTATCGAAAGGCAAATATTACTGCAGATTGGGTGGTGGTCTATGTTACGGAGCACTCTAGTGACTGAATTTGGAGACAAGGTGAGGACTGTCTATCGATTTTGCAGGATTTTGTGTATCTTAATCTTTTGAACTGCTCTTGTATCAGATTGATATGACCGTCCGTTGGTACCTAAAAAAATTATATATATATATATATATATATATATATATATGTATGTATGTATGTATATATATTAAAAAATGGAGCCTCTGAGTTGGCAGGGCCTCCATTTGATGTATGTGATTTTGGAAAAAGGGATGGAAGCCTGTTTCGTTAGCTTCAAGCCTTCCAAATGATTAAGACTCCCAAGGATGAAGAATCAGAAGGAGGGGGAAGGGGAGTAGGGTTTGAGAGAGCCATTATCGCCGACATGCTGGCGAACCACAGACCTCACACGGCCTCCAACGCCACCATCATTGTAGCGCTTGTGGGGAGAGGCCAAGGAAGGAGAGGGAGGCGAAGGAGTCAGAAAGGTAGGCAATGGCAGAGACAGCGGTGGGGGAGGAGAGCAGGAGGTTAGGATTGAGGGAGATGGTTTGGGTGGCGACTAGGACGCGTCACACACAGCCTTCATCGGGGCAATCGGGATCGGCTTCAACCGTGTTAGCACCACGGACCTCACACGGCCTCCAACGCCACCACCGTCATGGAGGGCGGCGATGATGTCGAGGCTGACGGGCCCATCGATGAAGCACCAGGGGATTCCATGGCCCGTTCAAGATCCTATCCATCTTTGCCACCTTCCTCCCCCCGGTAATGACGATGTTGTCCCTGACCGCTGCTGCTGCGAGCCTGTCGATTTTTTTGGCGGGGCCATAGGGGCAGATCATCGGGGGAATGGTGGTGGGGATGGTGGTGGTGGTTGCGGTGATGTTCTCCAACTCGAGCTTCTACCAGCTGCTGGTGGAGGACGACGCATCGATCTTCATTTCCATCTTCGGTGGAGGTGACGGTGACAGCGACTGCAAAGTGGAAGAGCACAAGTGGCACGTGCATCAAGAGCACTACGAGTAGCAACGCCCCAATGCTCCGCCATAAGCAGCGGCCCATATCATGGTGCCGATGGTTGCAGCTTGTGCAAGTGAAGTGGAATCTTGAATAAAAAGTTTGAACAAAAAATCTTCTCAATTATAATTGTGCTCCCATACGCAACCTATTTGAATGAGGAAAGGCTTCAATGACAATTATGCCGCTTAATAGTATTGGACATGTGTATCTATCTCATTTTTTTTTTTTTTTTTTTTTTTATGCGGACGTCGGTGGCACAATGGAAAATCTAGATGAGAGCCTCAATATACGTGTATCTATCTAGTCTCTTTTTTGATGCAGACATCGATGGTGCGATGAAAAGTCTGGATGAGAGCCTCGACTTTGAACGAATCTTTTGGCCAAAGAACTTAGCGAGGTCTATCGTAATGACAATGTTATTGATGCTTGGCTAGCTAGCAAGGAGGATGGTGCAGTCGGCGATCTTATGTTCATGGATGAATTGAAAGAAGATATAATAAAATAGATAAATAAAATTAAATATTATTTTAAAAAAAATTATAGCTTAGATATCGTATGAGGTTATAAACTAGTTTAAAGTAGATTTTAGAGTTTTTTTTTTGTTTTGGATAACAGATTTTAGAGTTCGAAGTTAGCTAGATCTCTGCTGTGCGTCACTTGTGTTCTATGGTGGCCTTGTATCCATTATATTTTATTTTTTTAAAACAAAACCCCTCCCAACCTCTCTGACCTCTCCATGGCCTTAGCCCGGATCTCTCCTTCCCATCGCAGAGCACAAATCCTCCCCTCCAATTCTCTTCCAAGTACGGAAATCCTCTTCACGGTTTCAAGAAGAGGCGGTGCTCTGTTTTGCGTCCACCTCCCCAGACTCCCGGGTTCCGCTGCTCCGTAGCAACAAAGTGAGACCTCTTTTGCGCTTTCCTTTTTCTGAAAGTTCGCTCCTTTCCGGGTTTATCTCGCATTTGGTTATAATGTTTGGTCGTTGCCGCCCCCGCCGCCCCAGCTGACGCTGCGAACAGGATGGATTGCTTCGGTGTGTTCTGTACTAAATACGACCTCAAGGAAGTAATTTTCTTTTTCCTTTCTGTTTATCTTGTTGTTTGGAGAGATCAATATGGCTGTTTGTTGGTCAATAAATGCTAAAATTACAGGGATTTGATGCTTTTTCATCTCTTAGATAAGTAAAGTGTGTGTCTTTTGTGTTTGTCTGAAAATATATGGAAGGTTTATTACTTCTTTAGTACCGGTTATTAAATTATGGACAATGTGCTTGCATGCTGCTGATTTGATGTTGCACATACCACTTGAGAGTTCGTTTAGGTTTTTGATATAATACTTCTGCATCATGTAATTAGTTTAAATTAACCAGTAGAAGGATGAAGGTATAATGCCTTTTAACAAGGTTGGTGGAGAAGTAAGTTGGGCATGCAGCAAGGTTATTTGCTGGAATTACTGGAAAAAGAATGGGGACAAGGGGAAAGGAGAACGAAAAAAGGGTTATTATAGATATCCGGCCTATTATCTGAGAGGAGAAAAATAAACAAACAGTGGGAAAAACCGTATACATCACCCTACCATTGGTTGCCCATGTGCCAAGATGATTTGAGATCATCTACTCACAGAAATAAAGTGAAGTAAGTTTTGGCTGTTTTACCAACTCTTTACTTTAGGTGACACACTATTCTCACATTTGGACAGTAATTTCTGACAAATACTTGTTCTGTATGTGGTAAACATCAGAAATCTCTTGCCTTTGGTACTAAGTTCCATGTTATTTTCCAATGCACTCTTACGTACTCTGTGCCTTGTGCCCTGCATTCGAAGTGAAGTACAACTGCATATGCACCACGCAATTGAGATTTTCAGTTTGTGTTGGCAAATTCAAGCCTTGAGTGATCTGGCAGTTCTTGCCATACTAAAACCAAGACTTGTCTCATGTGCTTGGGCCTTGGCAAGTCTAGTGCACCTAAACTTGCATCTACTTGCATTTAGCTTGTGAACACCACCAACTCCTGTGCCATATGCATGTCATATGTGCCTGTAAAATGCACAGGTTGGCCCTCATGCTATATGCCTGTCATAACTTGGCCAGAAGAGAGCTCAAAGGATAGCTAAGAAAGTTGTTTGATGAATGCTGAATGCAGCAACTGTATTATTTTCTTCTCTTCCTCTTGTTCATTTTCTTTCCCCTCGTCCTAGTCACTGCCATTGGTGCCAAATTGAAAGATGCTTCAGTTTAACAGAGCAAAGCCTTTCTTATTCTCATGTCCTTTAGAGGGGCCAAGAAGAGTCCTTGATTAAAGTTGGGTTTTTTTCCCCTATCTTGAAGCAAGAGTCACATCTGGAATCTTCTTTGTCCCCCCATAAAATGTAGCAAAAATGCACCTCTTTCAATATAAAGCAGAAAATCCTCAAGAACAAACTTTTGATCCACCAAGATAAATTATTGGTTTGATTGATTCTTCTTTATTCCTGAGGTTGGTCTTGCTCTTACAAATACAGGTTGACTGGTTGACTTTTATTATTTGCTTGTGCTTCACAACTTGATCTTGTTGACTCGAGGGATGCATAAGCTATTTCGATAAATCACACTTGACTTTCACTAGAAAAGTAACAGGTTTTGATAAATATGTTTGACCTTGATTTAGGTGTGAATCAGTGGATGATAGATACCCTCATTCCATGGGATCAAATGTTGCATCTGACCTTTTAAGTCATATTGCTTTTTATTTTGATACTCATTTTCTGTTGTTTTATAGGACAACAAGACAAAGCCATGGAAAATTTTAATTAATATTGCCGTTTCGGGTGCAGCTGGGATTTGATATCTAATCATCTACTTTTCAAATTAAGGAGTGCCCACCCTTTACTTCCCCTTTTTACTGCTGCCTAGATTTTTCAAGTTACAATAGAATGCATTAGGTTTTCTTACTTCTAATGATATGTTACTATCCAATATTTTTTATTGCTGAGATCATCTATATAATTGTAATCTATCCTTCACTGAGGCCTCAATCTTCATTGATTTTACTTCTTAAATTAGGAACATATTAGCTGATTATACATAAGGTCAATATGTCACTGTGTCATTGGTTGCTTAAAACAGCCAAAGTGGATATGGAGAAGAGGAATTTCTTATTTCTACAAAAGTTAACATTTTTAAACTGATAACTATTTTTGTCAGGACACTTATCATATGTACTCTACATTTAATGAGTTCGCTCTGTTTATTGTGGCTTTATTAGTATTACATATAAATTCATGTGGGCTGATGTAATAATTCATGAAATTTTAATTGTTGACCCAAATGGCTCACAGTATATTATATTCTCCATATCTTTCTTTTAGCATAAAGCTTACTCGGACAAAAACATACATAAATTCCTTACATATATATATATGTAGGCATCTATCTTAAGAACTAATATCATCAATACATAACACATTAACTAATAGTTGGCATCCCCATGATTCCAACTATAAGCTATATTTTGTGAATATTATATCAGTATTCGATCCTATGTGCTAGGCCTTGATGAGCTAGGACAAGCCAAGCTTAATAGTTGTTTATATAAGAGAGTTAAATGAAAGAAAACTAATTTTCCCATAAAAAACAAAAGCAAACTAATTTAAATGCATTATCGTGTGAAACTAAATTCAGGGCTCATTAAGATAAGGGCTTTGCTTTAAGGGTTTGACAGAAGAAGATAAAAAACAATATACAAGCCTCTATGGAAAGATATGGTAGATACTTAGTAGGCTCAGTTTAACTTATGAGTTAGACCCGTAAAGTTCATAGCAAATAAATTTGAGAAAGACAGGTTGGCTATGGTTATGGTCCTTGGAGTAACAGTAACATACCCAAGAATCTGAATGTTAGTGACGTACAAGTGTGATACCTATATATCAACTTTAGCTTTCTAGCATAGCCTGTCTATTATGAAGTTTCACATGATAGTCTTATGTATTTGTATTTATATTTTACATATGTTTTATTCTACGTACTTGATGCCAAAATTGAAGAGTCCTCTAATGAATTTGTTCAAGATTTCAGCTTGCATTTGATGAAGTTTTTGGGCCAGGTCAACCAATTGCTCTGAAATTGTTGGGATCTGAAAGATCATAATTTCAAGCTCTTGAAGGTAAGATTTATTTTATTACAATTTAATCTGTCAAAATAGGCCATGATCCCAAGTACATTTTATTGTGGTGTAGAATTCTTTTAGAACTTGCAAGTGAGATCATTCAGGTGCTTCTATAAACTTATTCAACCAACTCTGTAAGTTATATCAGGCCTTGTGCAGGTTAAATACCTCAAGTCACCAACTACTTTCTTGAAATATCTAGAATCCATAGTTGAATCACTGCATTCCTTGGATGGTTTGGTTCCTACTTTAACTAGAGTGTGCATAGGATTATAGTCAGATATATTAAGCTTTTTCAAAATTTCTACGATACAACTCTTTTGACAGAGATAAATTCCATCTTTGCTTCACGCAACCACAGTCCTAAGGAAATATGTCATCATGCCCTAATCCATCGTATCAAATTCTTTTGCCCTTGCTCGCTTGGATTCTTCAAGCATGCTAAGGTTGTTGCCTATAAAAGTTAAGTCATCAACATAAAGGCACACAATTAGTACATCATTAGAATCATTAATTTTCACATATAAACCATGTTCGCATGAGCACTTTTCAAATCCATTTTCTTGGAAGAACATATCAATACACTTGTTCCATGCTCCTGGAGCTTGTTTTCCTTGGAATAAAATTTGCTTCAACTAGTATACTTTTCCTTCACTTTCTCCACTGAATCCAGTGGTTGCTTAACATATATGTTTTCGCCAAGAATGCTGACTTCATATCCATTTGGTGAATCTTCTAATGTTTTTATTTAGCTAAGGTGATCCATAATCTAATAGTCTCTATTTTAGCAACTAAAGAGAATGCTTCTTGACAATCCAGTTTAGGACGTTGCTCATGGCTTTTTGCTGTCAATCTCGTCTTGTACTTTAATTTCACCACTCAATTTGACTTTTATCTTGAAAACCCACTTTACATCAATTGCCTTGTGCCTTGCGGAATGGTTGTGAGCTCCCATGTGTCATTTCTCTGAACCGCCTTTATCTCTTCATTTATGGCTTCCGTCTATTTGTCACTTGGCTACTCCTTCATAAATATAAGGATCACAATATGCAAGATATTGTAAAGTGAACTAATTTTCTATGATCATTAATTGCATCATTATCCATCCGCAAATCTCTTAGCTATATGGATGTTTGTCGCACTCTTCTTAGCTTCTCATTAATTGGGGGCTTGCATCATTGAAGCTTCAACAAAGAGGGCTGCTTATTTCTCTCTATTTGTAGTGGGGATTATATCTTGAGGAGCTCTATTTTCATCTTCAAGTTCATTCAGGAGTGGATTTTGTTGCCAGTATTGCTGTGTTGCTTCATCCTAATGCCACACACCTTCATTAAAAATGACATCTCTAGTTATAATCATTTTGTTTATAGAGGATTGTACAGCTTGTATGTATAGGTGAATTTTAACCAATAGATATGGTCTTCTCTCCTCTGTCATCCAGTTTTTTTCGTTCACTAAGAATATGAAAATAAGTAACCAAGCCAAACACTTTGAGATGCTTTACATTTGGCCTGAATTCACTCCAAGCTCCTTCTGATGTGACATTTTATATATTTTTAATAAAAAATCTGTTCAACAAATAAACAACGCATGAAATAGCTTTAGTCCAAAAATTATTTGGCATACTTTTGACCTTTAGCATACTCCTAGTCATACCTATGATGGACCAACTCTCTCTTTACAACTTCATTGTGCTATGGGTGTGAGGAACAGGGACTTCATGCTCAATTTCTTGATTTGCATAATAGTCCTCAAATTCACTAGAAGTACATGGTCAATTTTTGAAATCTTAACAAAATATCCACTTAGCTTGTCAACCAATGCCTTGAAATATTTAAAGTCATCAAAAATTCAGACTTTCTCTTCAAAAAATAAAGATATATTTTCCTACTAAAATCATTTGTGCAAGTAAAAAATACCTATTTTCTTGAAGGATGGAGTATTTATCGGACCGCACATATTAAAATGCACTGGTTCCAGTAGTTTTAAGGCATTCCAAATATTTTATTTTAAGAATGATCTTCTGTATTGCTTTCCAGAAATAGATCACAAAATTGTTGAGGTTGATCTATCATAGATAGGCCCTTTAACATATATTTCTGAACAAGCAAATTTAGACTGAAAATTTAAATGACCAAACCTAAAATGTTACAGTCATAAATTGTTTACAGTTGCACTCAGGCGACGATGAACATCACTTTTTAATATTTACTAAAAATAAATGGTTCTTCCACAGTGGAGTCTCTAACTATAAAGTTACCTTTACCATAAAAAGGGACAATGTGCTTATTACCTAACAGGACATCATATCTTGCTCCAATAGACCATTCTAAGTTAAATAAATTATTTTAGATACATGTTTATGTTTATTATTTTTCAGTTGAATAAGATTTATTCTTGGCACCGTACTATCACTTTTGGGCCTTCGGACGTAATTAAAAGTAATAATTAAATGTAATGGTCAAACTGGCTACTGGGAGTTTGCAGAGACGGCGACCTTTGGAGTGTGTGCAGGTCATAATTGTTCCTTTTGGTGGGCTGGGTTTGTTCGGAGGGCGGAAATCTACGGCCAAATATTTTAGAAGGCAAATATCTACGGTCCGCGGCAACCAGCTCCCTCCTCTATATAAATCCCGGGTTGGCCGCAACCTAACGCCATCAGCTCTCACGGATCCGCTACCATGATCAACGTGGACGACGGTGCGACTCCGAACCGCAAACCGGAGCATCGCGGCACTCCGGCCAGGTTCCTCGCCAAGGTCCGGGCCAACCTGGTCTTCCGGTCGAAATGGGCCGAACTGAACGGTGCCATGGGAGACCTGGGCACCTACATCCCCATCATCCTAGCCTTGGCTCTGGCCAACGGCCTCGACCTCGGCACCACCCTCATCTTCACCGGCGTCTACAACATCCTCACCGGCGTCCTCTACGGCGTCCCCATGCCCGTCCAGCCCATGAAATCCATCGCCGCCGTCGCCATCTCCAGCGGCCCGGACTTCGCCGTGCCCGAGATCATGGCCGCCGGGATCTGCACCTCGGCCGTCGTCTTCTTCCTAGGTGCCACCAGGCTCATGCAGCTCGCCTACAAGCTCATCCCCCTCCCCGTCGTGCGAGGAATTCAGCTATCTCAAGGGTTATCCTTCGCGATGACCGCCGTCAAATACATCCGCCACGATCAAGATCTCGCAAAAGGGAAATCTTTGGGGCAGAGGTCATGGCTAGGCCTCGATGGACTGCTTCTAGCCTTGGCCGCCACCATCTTCATTTTGGTCGTCAATGGTGCAGGTGAGGAAATAGAAGATGACGACGAACATGCTCTTTCTCTTGCTCTTGTAGGATCCAGCGAAGAACAGAGACGACGACGGAGACGATGGAGAAAATTAGTAGCCTCGGTACCATCCGCGGTGATCGTCTTCTTGTTAGGAATCATATTGGCTATCATAAGAAAGCCGGGCGCCGTAAAAGAATTGAAACCAGGGCCATCGGCTATGCATGTGGTGAAGATCTCCAGGCATGCATGGAAGGAAGGATTCATTAAAGGAGCAGTGCCACAGATTCCATTGTCGGTGCTGAATTCGGTGATCGCCGTGTGCAAGCTATCGACCGACCTCTTTCCCAACAAGCCGGAGGCGACGGCGACATCGGTGTCGGTCACGGTCGGGCTGATGAATTTGGTCGGTTGCTGGTTCGGGGCGATGCCGTGCTGCCATGGGGCCGGCGGGCTCGCAGGGCAATACAAGTTCGGCGGGCGGAGCGGCGGGTGCGTGGCGGTGCTCGGGGCGGCGAAGCTGGTCATCGGCGTGGTGCTCGGGGGGTCGATACTGAGGGTGTTGGTGGAGTTTCCTGTGGGGTTGCTGGGGGTGCTGCTGCTGTTCGCCGGGGTGGAGCTGGCGATGGCGGCGAGGGACATGGCGTCGAAGGAGGAGGCGTTTGTGATGCTGATTTGCGCCGCGGTGTCGCTGGTGGGCTCCAGCGCCGCGCTTGGGTTCGTTTGTGGGGTCGTCGTGCATCTGATTCTTGTGCTAAGAAGGTGGTTGATGAAATGATGACCTTATCTGCATTCTTATGAGCATCTTTTAAAACGTACTTCGTATCAGATTGGATGGATGTACGACTTCAGAGGAGAGTTGAGAATAATAGCTGCCATCAGCTAATGTAAATAGGAATAAAGATGAATAAAGAAAGAGTTGAGAATAATAGCTGCCATCAGCTAATGTAAATAGGAATAAAGATGAATAAAGAAACTCTTTCTTTATTCCAGTGGTGAGGACATTACTGTTTCTATAAACTCTTTTTTTTTTTCCTTTTATAGCTCAGCTCCTTTTAGTTACCAAAAAAAACAAAAAAAAAAAAGAAGAATAAAGAAACAAATGCTCTTCTATTACACCTGATCATCTCCACACTTCTCTTCCTTTCTTCGTCCATTATCACCCATGAATGGACTCCAGTACCACTTCACAGCCTGCCTCGACGTCAAGGGTTGCAGCTACGCACATCTTTGACGAAAGCCGAAATTTATTGAAGAAGCGCAGTGTGAACTCAAATTTGAGTCAACAGATCTACTAGTGAGTTTGTTGGTTTGCTTCACTTGGAAGCATAGTGCCGCTGGTCCAATGGCAACAAAACCATGAGACCGGCATAAAGTTCCATTTCAATTTGGATGGGCCGCAAATGGATTTTGTCTTGTGTGGATCTAATTTTGACTCAGACTAGCTTAAAGCTGAGGATGTAAACATGCACTTAACCATGTCACTTGACTAGGGAGGCCGGGTTATGTCAGACCAGATCTTTTTTAAAGTCATACGCGAGATTGGCTCCTAGCCTGCATTACTGTGCTGACTTTTTAGGTTCAACTAGCTCTGCAAAACCTTGAAACGATATTAATAGAAGTCTTAAATAGAAATTCTTGGCAAATGGGGATCTATGCCAAATAGCTACGACAAAATTGGAAAGTTACAGTTTCATATGATATATGTTAATTAATTTCTCTGGATTTTATTGGGGAGGTGTTGTTTTATAAATTCATACAATTGGCATAGCCCAAGTTTTGAATTGATTAAAAGGTTCAAGAGGTTAATATTTCGTGTGTACATTGTTTGCAATTTTTAGGTATTGAATAGGAATTGGTTTGAGTGAAGAGTACTTTTTGGAGTTAGCATGCTTGGTAAGTAACCTTCTAACTAAACTGGAGTTGCAACTCCATATCTTCTAAAGCAAGTCTTTGCTAAACATTTTATAAAATATTTGAAATTGAATAAATTTTTGTATTTGTGTGGCAGTGGATCCTCTAAAACATTATACCTTGCATTTTCATGAAAGCACTAATTTCATGTAATATATGACATATTATGATTTGAAGGATATTGTTATGTGAAACCTCATCTTGGAATTACTTATATTAATTTTCATTTAAAATCCAATTTTCTTAGTCTATAAATACTTTGGAAATTGCATATCTTAAGTTGCCAAAATACTTCTTTTCAATGGAATGTATGTATTTCTAGTCAATATTAAGAGTCAACATCGAGCATCAAACAACACTGAAACTAATACTTTGCTCGTTTTCATGTTGGATTGATCAAGAGAATATCATGATATTGAATGTGTGGGTATGTTTAAAATCATGCCTTCATATTTATGGATTTTTATCATGTGTAAAGAGAGATTTTAGAATTATTGGAATTTTCTGTATGAATTTTTGAAAAACTGTAGTTTAAGAATCACTTTGCATTCTTCTTTGAAACAATGCATCTTCGGATGTACTTGGAATACCTTTTCGAAACTTTATATGTAATTGACAAATATTTGAAACTCTTCAACGTGTAGGGTGGATGTGTGGTCAGGACACCACCTTCCAAAATTTTTTCGATATCGCACGATGCAGAAGGAAGAAAGAAGAAATAAAATAGAAAACAATCAAATACGTAGATCAGCCAAAAAGAGCTCGCCTCTATGGTGCATGCAAACTTCACTATGAGAAAAAGAAATATTAGAAGAGAAGATCTCATCCTCAATCTTCGTACACCTAATTTCTTTCTCACAAAAAGTTCTCCCTCGCAAAAGCTCTCTCTCTGAGAAGATCCCTCAGGACTCCTGAAGTGACTACTGTCCGCTGTCCAGAAGCCTCTTGCTTCTTCTCCTCACAGCATTTCAGCCCCTCTCTCTCTCCACGGGTGTTGTTCTCTGGTTTTCGCGTGAAGCCATCTGTGTCCACCGTGCGTGGGTTCTCTCTCGTGAAAACCAAGCCACACGACCATCTATTCCACGGATCAGGCCTTTCAAAGGCTTTACACCAGAGTTAGATTAGGTTTAAGAGTCCTCATCGGACCCAAATAAGCCCATAAAATCTCCTCAGCCGTCGGATCAACATCAGAATCAACCCACACCCTCCAATCTGTGTCGGTCCATGAAATAGTACCGTGGACCATGCGAAACGCATAGGAAACACCTCTGCGGTCCACATGGACTCTTGTGCACCGCCTGATCCACGGTGGACCGGGCAACGGGCTCCCAAGTGGGCGCCTAGGCTTGGGCCAGCCCACACGTGGGCCTGGGTCGTGCTCGCGCCGCATGCCTGGGCTGGCCCGTGCGCTCGCGCCTCGGCCTGGGCCTGGGCCGACCCGTGCGCCCGCACGCCTTGGCCTGGGCTTGGGCCACGCCCCGCAAGCTCGGGCCTGGGCCGGGCGCCATGCGCTGGGCCGTGCTCTATCGCGCCTAGTCGCGCGCTGTTGCCGCTCCACCGATCCGCCACCGGCCGACGGCGGTCCTCCACCACTCCGAATTTTGTGCCTTCTTCAATCATGCATATCTTGACCGTCCGAATTTCGTTTGGGGTGATCTTGATCTCGTTGGACTCCATTTTTTATCGCGAACCTCATTGTGGGCTCAATATGGATCGAATTTTGAGGTATCAAATTCTAACAATCTCCACCTCAACTCCATATTCGGCCTTCTCCTAACTCTGAGAGATTCTGGATCTTCTCGCCCCATGTCCTGGAGCAATCGCCTGCTGATCATGAATGGGCAAATATAGGAGTCGAGCCAGGTCGCTCGATCTCATCTCCGTCGAATGCTGTACTCCTCTTGACCTGAGACCTGCTCGAGGCATCATTTACGGTAATAGGAATCTCACCTTACGACGTCATCTCTCATTCTCCCGAGTCTCCTGTCTCGTGCCCGATCCACCTCTACCTGGAGCTCCACCTCATTCTGGACTCCCCTGGCTCCTGAAGCTGCACCTCGCACTGGGCTCCCTGCCAGATAATAATGTCCACTCCTCCTCTTTTTCTCCTCCAGAATAATCCTATCGTCGCGTAGCACCTTCAGGATTCCTTCACCAGCTACTGTCCTGTAGCCTCTCGAATCCAGTCTACTCAGTGAGATAAGATTTCGCCTGAAATCGGATATGTATCGGACCTCTCCCAATTTTCTCACTGCACCATTATGTGTCCTCTAACTGATCGTCCCGATGCCTCTGATTGCACAGCTCGATCCATCTGGTAGATAAATAATGCTCTCATTGTTCTCTAGGGAGTCAAACTGCTCTTCTCTACAATATACATGATGGGTACATGCAGAATTTAAAATCTACTGTGGGAAAGAAGTAGATATCTCGTTAGATATCTCCAGGATATCTTCTTCTGAATCGCTACTGATCGTCACCACAGCAGTCATCGTCTGATCTTTGAGTTGAGAACAGTCTCTGGCTAGATGCCCCAACTCGTTACACTGGAAACACATGATTTTGCTCAAATCCCTCCTGAACTTAGACCGTCCTTGTCGCGATCTCCTGTCACTCCGTCTACCACCTCCTGCTCCTCTAGAAATCATCAAAGCTGAGCTACCACCACTTGAGCTCGAAGCCGGATTATCCCTCCTGAGAACCTCATTTTGGAATATCACCGCGGTGACCTCGTCCATCTTGATGGTGCTCTTCTCCACTAAAAGGCAGTCACCAAGGACTCATACGAAGGTGGAAGCGACGCTAGCAAAATCAGTGCCTTGATCTTCTCCTTAACATTCTCACCAACATTGAGAAGGTTGGTGAGGATCTTATGGAAGTGTTTAAGATGCTCCTACACGCTCTGTCCCTTAGTGATCTGCAGCTGATAGAATTACCTCCAGAGAAAAAGAGTGTTGGTGAAAGACTTCGTCATATACAATCTTCGAGCTTCGACCACAGTACCATCAGAGAAGTCTCGCTAAGCATATGGATCACCACCTCATCCGTTAGGTACATGCAGATGATACTCACCGCTTGCATCTGTAGCTATTTCTAACTCTGCACCTTCATGATGGTCAGCTTCTCCTCACACAAAAAAGTATCAATCAACCCTTGTTGGATGAGCACGTTTTTCACCCTTATTTGCCACAAAGAGAAATTACTCTTTTCATTAAACTTGTTGATCTCCATCTTGATTGATTTTATCTTCTCCATCTTCAGTCTTGCTCACCACCGTTGCAATCTGCGTCCTTGTACCGCCTCGCTATGATACCA
Source organism: Elaeis guineensis (assembly GCF_000442705.2). Taxonomy (NCBI): domain Eukaryota; kingdom Viridiplantae; phylum Streptophyta; class Magnoliopsida; order Arecales; family Arecaceae; genus Elaeis; species Elaeis guineensis. Next base: position 6,691,420 of record NC_026004.2, on the reverse strand, counting down.
TTTATTGGGTGGATGTCTAGCCAGGACACCACCTCCCAAAATCTTTTCGATACCATGCGATACAGCAGGAACAAAGAAGAAATAAAATATAAAACAATCAAATACGTGGATCAGCCAAAAAGGGCTCACGTCCATGGGGCATGCAAACTTCACTATGAGAAAAAAAAATATTACAAGAGGAGATCTCACCCTCAACTATCGTACACCCAATTTCTCTCTCATAGGAAGTTCTCTCTTACAAAAAGCTCTCTCTCTGGGAAGACCCTCCTGAACCTCTGAAGTAACCGCTGTCTAGGAGCCTCTTGCTCCTTCTCCTCACAGCATTTCAACCCCTCTCTCTCTCCATGGGTGTTGTTCTCTGATTTCGTGCAAAGCCGTCTGCGTCCACCGTGCGTGGGTTCTCTCTCGTGAAAACCAAGCCACATGACCATCTATTCCACAGATCAGGCCTTTTAAAGGTTTTAAATCAGACTTAGATTAGGTTTAAGAGTCCTAATCAGGCCCAAATAAGCCCATAAAACCTCCTCAGCCGTCAGATCAACATCGGAATCAACTCACGCCCTCTGATCATACGTCGGTTCACAGAATAGTACCGTAAACCATGCGAAACATGTGGGAAACACCTCTGCGGTCCACGCAGACTCCTGTGCACCTCCTGGTCCATGGTGGATCGGGCAACGGGCTTCGAGGCAGGCGCCTGGGCCTGGACCGGCCCGCGCGTGGGCCTGGGCCATGCTCGCGCTGCGCGCTTGGGCTTGGGCCGCTCCTTGTGCGCTTGGGCCTAGGCCGGACTGCACGCCCGCACGCCTTGGCCTGGGCTTGGGCCGTGCCACGCGTGCTAGGGCCCAGGCCGGCTGCCGTGCATTGGGCCACGCCCAGCAGCATGCTGCCGTGCCTGGGCCACATGTGGTAGCACCGCCATCGCTCTGTCGGCCCACCACCTGTCGCCGACGATCCTCTACCGCTTCGAATTTTGTGCCATCTTCAATCGTGCATATCTTGACCGTCTAGATTTCGTTTGGGGTGATCTTAGTCTCGTTGGACTCCGTTTTTCATCGCGGACCTCGCTGTGGGCTCAATGTAGATTAAATCTTGAGGCGTCAAATTTTAACACGATGATAGTGGATTGGATAAGTTATTTGAGTCATCATTATAATTTGAAAATTAAATAAATTATATTTGCAAAATAATGGGATTTGAGTGTTGCTTTGGATGCTTAGTTTAGCTATGTTTTGGAATGAGGGTTAACATTGGTGCTTTAACCAGTAGGAAACTTGATTTTATTGTGGAGAGGTTAAATTTGGTACATTAGGCATATTTTGTAGAGATTACATACAATACATCTACTCTGGAAGGGTTATATGTGATTACTAGATCTGTTTTGTGAAGATTAAATACATGCACTGATCCTATTCTATATGAGTTAAATATAGTACATTGAATATATTCCCAAGACTTAAATGTAGTATGTTGGATCTACTCCACATAGGTTAAATAAGGTATACTATACCACTTTGGAAGGGTTAAATGAGGTATGTTGAAGTTATCCTATAGGAGTTAAATAGGGTATATCATTTTTACTCTATAGTAGTTAAATATGATATATTAAGCCTACATTATAGAAGTTAAATGAGATATGTTGGATCTGTTTTGCAAGGGTTAAATGGAATCTACTAGATTCTACTCTGCAGAGGATTAGATATGGTACACTATAACTTAATAATGTAGCGAATAAGTAAATTGAGATGGGAAAACAATTGCCACCTCTCATCCATATTCTATACCACCGTTCTTTGTTGATTTTTGTTTCCTATTCGCATTATCACAATTGCTTGAAGTAAATTTCACGTACTCTACAATGAGAAAGCGAAATAAATGCACCTCTTAATATTAAAAAAATCATACATATTACCCTAATACGATGAATGACAAAAATCACACGCAAGAACACCATTGTATAAAAGGTAAAATTACCAAAATACCCCGACAGCTCTGACAACTCACCGGCGGATTTACGCTTCGCCCTTTACTTTTCTGTGTCAACCACCGCCCGTGAACGTTGTTCTTAGAAACCTCGACCCCGGACCCACCCGAGCGTCTCTAATCCTCTTCTCTCTCTCCCAGGGTTTTTCTCTCTGCGGCAAGAGCCCCCAAGTTTCCCCTCCCTCTGCTCCGAATTCCGCCGCCCCGATCTCCGGAGATGGAGAATTCCGGCTTCCTTTCGTGCGAGAAGCTCGACCGCTTGGCGAATTGGCTGGGGGCGAGCGTCTCCTCTGCCTTCTTCGCCTCCCTGGAGCGCTGCTCGTGCATCAATCTCAGCACCACCGACAACGAGGACGAGGCCAAGCCGGAGGAGGCCAAGGACCGCCCTCTCATGCTAACGAAGCCCATCTCCCATGACGCTCCTGATGAGGCCCCCAAGCCCGTTCTCCAAAACCCTGATGCCGACAAGCTCCCCCCGGTCTGAAACCGCCTCGCTCGCTGGTATAATCTTTCCAGGATCGTAATCGATGTAAATGATGTTAATGATGCTCCTTTGCTATGTCAGATTTCGTTGTTTGGAGAGACTTCAATGTGGTTTTATAAGGATAGATCTATGTTTAGATGAACATTTGTTTTCTTTCTTGTTCTGAATAACCTTGTGGCTTCTTTAAATTTCTTTGGGTGTGCAAAGTTGTTATTTTGTTGATGTTTTGGATACTTTTCGGATTGGTAGAGTAATACAAGAACTTGTACATAATTAATCATACTTCCTTTTTCTTGTTCTATTCAAATATATCTGGTGTTGGCCGAAGTGATGTCATTATTTAGAAATAGATACGTGTTTGGATGAAAAATTTGCTTATATTTGTGTAGTTCTGTGTCTTGTTCAAGTTTCTTTTGGTGAAAATTTTTTAGTTAAATAGATTTGAGGATTTGTCAGCTTGATTTCAGCTCTGGACTTCTTTATCTATTTTTCCCTTGAAGAACACATATTGATGATGATAAATACTATGTGAAATGAAATTAGTGATTAGATAAGCTCGATGATTCAGATAATATGTGGGGTTTGTCGAACCTTTTTCTCCATAGATATAAGATCAAGCCTTTTCAGCTAGATAAGCTGCTATTCATCATCATTATTTTTTTGGAGGCTGATTGAAGATGTGAAAATTGGATCCGAGTATCATATTGTTGTTTATCTTTGCTGGTTTGGGTTCATTTGGGATTGGTACAGAATAGGGTAATTAGCAATTGGTTGATTAATTAGGAGTCACTAAAATGCTTCACTAAATAATAATCGAGGAAAAATTTGAATTTATTGTGTCCAAGTTCTAGGTATTAAAGCACAAGGAGATGTTAGGGTTATTAGATGGTGCATTCATTCTTAAGAAGATCAAGTTTAGAATATACATTGGACATATGCTTGTTTGAAGCGTGCAGGCTTTTGACATTTGTTTCTTAGGCAGTTGATATTCTTGAAGTGGTGGTTGGGGCAGTCTAAGAACCACCAAACAAGATCAATGATGTATATGCGAAGGGCATTTTCAGTTTAACTCAATGTGAATGGTCATGATCGATGTGTGGGTTGTTGGATTACCTCGACTAGGTGAATGTTACTTAAGTAAAAGGGGACAGCAATGGTCATGAATGCACTTTTGAGTGTCAAAAGAGCTTTAGATTGAAGTATAGAATGTATGCTTGGAGGACACTTTAAGTCTGTCTCATTTGCACATAATGATTATATACCTCATTGATCCAAAACTGTCAGTAAATACAAGCTGTCAAATCATGGTTAGTTTTTATTATTTGCAGCAGCTAGTGTATCTGAGACTCAAAAAAGACAAAAAAAGAAAAAAGAAAAAAGAAAAAAAGAAAAAAAAAAAGCTGATGTTGTAAGGTGATACTTGTGTGGGGATTTTTGAGAAGATCATGTTCTCATCACAATTAGGACGTTGATTGCTTTTTGTTAGGGATATGGGAGAAAAGTAATCTGATCTTTCTAGGCATCTTCTATGATTTTTATTCTGTTGAGTTTAAAACTAAATGGCCAATTAGTCAAATGAGTCAACAGGAGAAAGAAAGATAAAGAACTAAGACTTTGGCAACAGAAAAAAAAGAAGATAAAGTTGAAGATATGGCTGGCAGGGTTAATCTCAAGAATTCCTGCAGTCTGTAAGGTCTGAATTGCAGTAAAACATTTTACATATTGGATGGCATAGTTGTCTTTAAGCTTGATTCCATGGTTCTTCTAAGGCCAAGTATGATCTAGAATGCTAAAAAATTTTTCTCCAAGTTCATATGGTTCAAGCTTGAGAATAAATTTCCTTACTTTTTATTGTTCAACTGATCCTGCATGCCATGATATTTTTCCTGCATCCTTAATTCTGAGAAGCTGATTCTTGATCCACATTGATCACTTATTGATCAAAATCAACAACTGTCTTATGATCTAATCCACATTCTCTTCAATGAAGACTTATTTCCCAAGTCTTGCCTATGATTTTCGAATGTTCTGTCATAACTTTGGCTAGGGTTCAAGGGTTGGCACCACCGTCTTCCTCTTTAAAGATTGTCAGATGTTCTTTATATTTTTATAATTGAAGGAAGACATTTTGAGCCTAACGATGGAAAACTATGAGCCATATGTAGCTCACAAATTGTGAGGGATTGAACCTCCTACTTTAACAAGGCACTGTCTTTTCAAATTATACATTCGTCCATTTATAGACTGATTACATTAATTCAAACGCACTTTTCAACCCCTAGTACCTTGCCAATTCTGTAAGTTGAATGCTACTTATTCTTCCTTGCTCTCTTGCAGTTTCTTTCATTCTTGGCTTGGAACTTTTGTCTGTTTGTTAGCGTCTTTTACATTTATATCACATAAGCTCATTGCTTAGATTATCCTTTTACTTTCTCGTCTTATAAAAGCCTCATTTTAAAGTAATATAAATCATAGCTACAAAAGATGATCAAACATGTTAGATAAAGCATTATTTGAAGGTTGACAAGGGTGGCCTCTTTAATTGGCCACATTGGATCCTTTTTATGGTTCTTCCTTGAGCAGTAAATGTCCATTTGGTTTGTTTTAATAGCTCTTTTGTTCATTCAACCGTTCTCATTACATTAAGGATGATCTAATGTTCAGATTAGAATCTCAAATATATCACTTGAAGTATATGATTTCTTATTAGTAATGTAAATATCAGCATATTATTACTATTAAAAGAAAAAGACTTGGTAGTTTGGTTGTGTTTTTATTGTCTGGGGTTGCTGTGCCTGAGAGGACTGTGATACTCCGGATGTGCAAATAAGCAAATCTTGTAGTATTCCTTTCAGACAGAAGGGGGTGACAGTGGGTTCTTGTCTATTCTCAGCAAGGGCAGAGTTATTCAAAATAAAATTAGAAATAAGTTTTGTTGAAACATGATCTGTACAAATAATTGTAGCAAGTATTTGTCCTTCTAGTTGAAAACCATTTTGGTTCATGTTTATTTCTTTGTTTTTTTTCATAGAAATAGTTCACGTTCGTTTCATGAATGAGCCCTGACAAGTTTTAGCAGAAGCCTTTTTTTCCTTCAGTACCGCTGTTAGTCTGTGCCCATTGGACTCCACACCATCAAGATTGTAAATCATCTGGCTTTCTAGTTGATTTGTTCGGTAACTTAAATATATTAGTAATCCAGGGTGCGCATGGTGTGAGAGGATCATGAATGTAAGGTTTGCGGCCAAACACTGAATCAAGCCAATCACATGATCTTCAGACTGCCTTCCTTTGAAGTATGTATGGATTTACACCCATAGCCGGACAAATATGGAACTGTTACAGCAACTATAGATAGCGTTCTTCTATTTTCTAATTAAACCATACAAGTTCTTTTTCAATACGACACTTTGAAAGCTCTTTGGTGGGGAAATGCAGATCTATTGCTTTTTACAGTTATTGCATAATGATTGGAAGTGTTGCATGGTTGAACTCTGTGTGTAGTGATGCCACCTTGTTTTCGTATTGGTTGTAATGTAATATGTTAATCCATCGTTTTCATTCATCAAAGTTTGTATCAAATTAGATTCTCTAGATCCCAAGCCTGCCGCTTGGCAGCCACCCATGCGAGTCACCCTGCCCCTTGGGACTATCAGTAGCCATCATTCTGCCGTCGGTGGTGCTGCCATTCCTCTCGCCACCATCAAAACCATTGCTCTAGTCTCGCTCCTCTTCCTCCACGAGAACCGCCCACCTTTGTTTGTGCTTCCATTCTTTGGTTGCAGGAGAATCACCATTGGTTCCATCAACGGCATTTACATGCCTGCCCGAGGATTTGCTGCTTTCGTCCCTTTTCGTGCCATGTGAGTGCACCATGGCCGGCAATATCAACAGCATTGAGACTGCCAGATGAGGCTACACCATTGAGCTTGCGATCATCACCTATTGGCTTTCCACCACCCACCATCCTTGTGCCATTCTCCACCTTGCGATCAGCACGCAGCGGTGCCCCATCAGCGATGTCGTGGATCGCATGTTAGAGAGCAGAGCATGTGATAGGATGCTGAGTAGTAACAAACTATCGGCTCATTTGGTTGTCAAAAGACGACGAATAGAACTCTGGTCAGCGGAAAAATAAAGAAATTTTCTTGTTTGGCCGGAGCTTTCGAAAAAAGAGATTAGAAAGGGGCATTCTCTTGGGAATAAAATTTTTATATTTCATGAAAAAGAAATATATTATATGAGATATAAGTTTTTGACTTTTTCATGAGTTGGATTGGGATTTTTTCTTCAAAGATATCTTTAAACACAGTAATAAAAGGAACTAAGATTTTACTTTTATTAAACTATAATAATTATTTTATGTGGCTTTTTTAGAAGATTAGATGTTCGATCTTATGTTCCTTTGGAATGTGTCACTTTTTATGATCAAATAACTATATCAAAATTAATTTTTTAATAAAATTTTTTGAGATATTATATTTTAAAAAATTAGTTTTTTAAAAAAATATTAAAAAAAAATTCTCCTTGCAAACTAAATGTACTCTAATAAATGTATGGACCAAACCAGATTGGAAACAATCCTATAGCTCGTGCTGTAAACTTACACTGTATATAGCTTCTAATAAAATTTTGGATGGAATGCCTTTCTCGTGCTTCCAAGAAAAATCAATAGATGTATTAAATTAAATAAAATTAATATTTATGCATATTGCTCAATATCATGATCGATAAAATATGATCCAATTCGTCAATTTGATCCATATTCGATTTGGATTTAGGCTAAATGAATTTGAATCATAAACGGATCAATCCGTTTAACCTATTTAATAATTGAATCGGATTTGAGTTTTTGATATCTGATCTGTTTAATCCGTTTAATTTTCAGATCGAATTGAGTCAGATAACCTATTTAATCTGTTTAACCTATTTCTGATCCATTTAATCTAACTTGTTTAACCTGTTCAATTCATTTAAGACTGTTTAAAATCTATTTAACATGTTTCTGACCTATTTAATTTGACTTATTTAACTTGTTTAATCCGTCCAATCTGTTTAAATTATTTAACCTAATTTAATTTAATTAATAAATAAATTAAATAGATCGGATCGAATTATCTGTTTAATAAATGGATCGGATTCAGATTTGAATTTTTGATCTATTTAATAAACAGATCAAATTTAGATTGATAATTTTTGATTCGAACTATTTATAATTCGAGCCATTTATGATCGGATCCGTTTATGATCGGATCCGATGTCACCTCTGCTCAATATTAATGCTAACTAAAATTAGTTTCGAAGTTGCAGATGTTCACCTGTTTAAATTTTTATATTTTGATGGATTTGAAAATTTAAAACGCATACGCTGATGGGACGCTAAAAATCAGTTATGTCCAGCCTATGGGACGGAACAACTACGATCTTGATTCGATGGTCCCCCGCCCGCTTACATGGAAGGCAACTAAATTTTTCTAAGCAGATCTACTGCTCTCGTAAGGTCCACTCCGCATGAGGCGTCTAAATTCCAACCGTGGGGATCTATCGTAATTGGCTATAAACAAATTTCCGCCATCTGATGTTGATCAGATGATGGGAAAGAGAGAGACCCGTCAAGGCTTGGTGGCCTCATTCGAGTCTCTTCTCTCCTCGCTCTCCTGCTTTGTATATAAAAATATGTGCAGACAATTATTATGCAAATAAAAATCCACATGAAAAAAAAATATATGCACACCTATTGGGAAAAAAAAAAAAGGAACAACGGTCCGCATAGCATTTTTATGTGGAAGAAAATCTGGCTAAAAAGATTTATGCGGACAGCCGCACAGATGATCGGATACAATTTTACCAAAATCAAACTATAAAACAACGAAATGCCGCGCAGCATCAAATTAAACGAATTCGTCTTTCCAGAGCCCTTATGATACATTCTCCAAGAAAACGACGAAACGAGAAAATTTTAAACAAATTGCCAAGAATGGAATGTTTCCACCGCAAGTATTGACACAAGATCAAGAACAAGAACGATGTTTTCATTCGTATGACCAAAGAACGATTTTTTTTTTTTTGGTAGAACCAAAGAATGATTTAAAACCCTCATAGAGCATGGAACGGAAGAGCCCAAATAAAAAAGGAACAGCGCCTAACCTTGAAACAGCATGACATTTCATAGAGAAGTAGAGAGAGAGAGAGAGCCACGCATTTTTTTTTTTCCTTTTTATCACATAGAGAGCCAAGCATTCAACGACCAAAATGACTTAAAGAAGAAGAAAAATTCATACAAAATACCAAGAAACGGAATCTTTCCTGTAGAGATAATATCCCAGGCTCAAGAACAAGATGAGTGCACCATTTCTCAGCCGTATGACCAAAATGGAACAGACAAACTCATCCAAATCATTCCAGAAGAAACAGTGTGTGATTACCTTCGGAACTTTGTAAACTCAGACCAAGCATTCAAACACTAACTCCGCCACCTTCACCATCACCCTCACCGCTGCCGCTGTCTGGGCCGCCGCCTTCCCCGTCGGAACCACCACGAGAACGATCGCTTCCATGCCGCTTCTTTATCTCCGCGAACAGCATCTCCACCACCTCGAGCGCGCTCTGTAGCATTTCCAAGTTAGACAAGGCCACCAATGGCGCCTTCAGCTCCGGATCGCCCTTCATTTTCTCCGCGAACCACAGCAAATACCCGATCACCAACGCCATCTCGTCGAGCTGCGAATAAAACAAAGCAGCGACCATCTCCTGGAACTCTGTCTGGTCCTCTTCCTTCACACTTTGCAAAGCCACAACTGCGCCAGTGAACGCCGCAGAGAAGTGACTCATGAATTCATCCGTGATGGGCAAGAGTGTCGGAGTTCTCGTGCTCGCCGCCGACGCAGAGGGTGTGGTCGATGGGTAGGCGAGGTCGGTGGTGATGGCGCCGTCCGAGGTGCAAGAAATGCGTTCTTGATGGGTTTTTCGGATGGGTAGGGGTGGGCCCGAGAGAAGAGGCTGAGTGGTGGCCGTGATTTTTGAGGGGGAGGATGGAGGAAGGGAGGTGGGTTGAGAAGGTGCCGACGGGATAATTAGATGGGTGGTGGTGGTTGGTGGGGCAGAAGGGAATGCGGAGGATGGAACGAGGGAGGTGGTGGTGGGGTCGCCGGTGGGAGAGGAGGCAGAGGGAGATGTCGCGGTAGGGTTGGGATCGGACGCCGAGGTCTGGACCGGAGTCCTGGAGCGTCGGCCGGGGCCCTCCATGAGAAAGAGAGGGAGCCTGGAACGTCGGCCGGGGCCCTCCATGAGAGAGAGAGAGAGAGAGGGAGATGCTGTTGGAGGAGAAGTGGAGGTGCTCTCTTCTCTACGTCGAGAAAGCGTTAAAAAAACAAAAGAAGCTGAACACAAAGAAGAGGAGGCGTGGTTTTTTTATGGGATGATTGAAAACTGTACCATATTTATTCCGTTCCAATAGAGGTATATATAGCTTTTACATAAGCTATCTTAATCCTTTAAACTTGATATGGCTAAGCTACCAAACAAAGAGATAAAGATAATTTGAATCAAATTAAGAGATAAAAATTTGAATAGTTAAGATATAAAAATGATCTGCTCATTTAATTTTGAAACTATTTGGTTGTTTGTATTACAAAATTTGAACTCCACCATTTCTACAGCTAATAAATCTTGAATGAAATGATGATGGATGCAATATGCTTTATTTTTTCATGATAAATAAAATTTTTCGTCATTGCTATTGTTGATTTTTTATCATAAAAATGTTTAATAGTTCCATCTTGCTTTTGGCTAACGTCTTTAAGTAACCTTCTTAATCAATGCTTTCTATCAACCGTTTGATGAGGAGTAATGAGATAGGCTTCATGAGAGAGGGCCTAATTCGCCGTTGTTGGATTGGAGGGAGGAGAGCGCGTGGAAGGATGTTGCAGTTGTGATAACTAATAGGTGTATTCAATTAAATAAAATTGGTATCTGTACATCTGGTGATGGCGAATATTATGGCTAACTAAAACAAGTTCAGGAGTTACGGATATCCACCTGATAAAATTTTTATATTTAGATGGATTTAAAAATTTTCAATGGTTGAGTCCACGCAGGCTCCGCTATTTATGGTGCAAAGTTTGGCAAATATGATGATCTTGCAAGGTCCACCGTGAACGCGTGGGTCTCCTCATCCGAGTCCTATGCTTCCTCGCTTTCGGGTGGAAAACTCGTGCGTTCTATATAAAAAATATGCGTGGAAATCCACATGAGAAAAATATATGTACACTACCGGTCCCGCATAGCATTTCTATGTGGAAAAGAAAATCCGCATAAAAGGATTTGTTGGGACATTCTCACAAAGGATGGGATATAATTTTGCCACAGTCGAGGCATAAAATTAAACGAATTCGTCCTTTCGTAGGACTTGTGAATTATGATATACTTCCCAAGAAAACGACGAAATTAGAAAAAAAATAAAGAGAAGCAAAGAGAGAACAGTGCCGAACCTCCAAACATTCCGAGATTTCATCAGGGAAGGGGAGAGAGAGAGCCATGCATTCAAAGATCAAAGTGACTTCTCCTCGACCCTTCATCACACAGACACATACATCTTCTTGGACAAAAGCAAATATATGACAAGAAGAATTTATAGAAAATATCAAGAACGGAATCTTTCCAAGGTTCATCAAGAACAAGATGAATTTCTCAGCCGTATGACCAAAGAGTGAAACACCTTACAACGGAACAGACGAACTCCTTCCAAATCATTCAAGAAAGAACAGTGTGAGGTTGCCTTCTGGACTCCTGTAAACTTCTCAGACCAAGCCTTCAAACACTAACTCCACCACCTTCGCCATCACCTTCACCGCTGCCGCTGTCCGGGCCTTTGCCGCCCCCCTTGGAACCACTACAAGAACCACCGCTTCCATCTCGCTTCCTTTTCTCCGCCAACAGCATCGTCGCCCCCCGGACCGTGCTCTTAAGCATCTCCACGTTACCCAAGGCCTCCATCGCTATCTTCAGCGCCTGGTCGCCCTTCATTTCCTCCGCCAACCCCAGCAAACAGTCGAGTATCGACTCCATATCGTCGAGCCGCAAGCCAAACAAAGCACCGATCATTACCTCCAACCCCGCCGGGTCCTCTTTCTTCACACTCCGCAAAGACGATATTGCGCCAATGACTGCCGCAGCGAACAGACTCATGAACTCATCGTTGGTGGGCAAGAGCGTCGTAGTTCTCTTGCTCGCCGCCGACGCAGAGGGTGCGGTCGACGGGGCGGCGTGGTCGGTGGTGGCGGCGCCGTCTGAGGTGCAAGAAATGCGTTCTTGACGGGTTTCTCGGATGGGTAGGGGCGGGAGCGAGGGGAGAGGCTGAGTGGTGGCCGTGATCTGGGAGGGGGAGGATGGAAGAAGGGAGGTGGTCTGGGTGGTGGTGGTGGTGGTGGTGGTGGTGGTGGTGGTTGGTGGGGCAGAAGGGGAGGCGGAGGATGGAACAAGGGAGGCGGTGGTGGCGTCGCCAGTGGGAGTGGAGGCAGAGGGAGAGGTCGCGGTGGGGTTGGGATCGGACGCCGAGGTCTGGCCCGGAGTCTTGGAGCGTCGGCCGCGGCCCCTGTTCTTCTTGGGGGCCATGACCGAGAGAGAGAGAGAGGGAGGGAGAGAGAGGGAGATGCGTCCTCGTTTGCTGGAAGGCCGATAGCTTTATAGAGAGAATTATTCTCAAATCCCTAAACCGGAAAAATCACCCATAAGAGTTAACCGAGCGCGTTGCACCAGTCATTTTGCTTCATTCGTGACACGCTTCGCGGTGCCAAGGCAAACGGAGCAAATGACAGTACAGTACACCCCACCAGCTGAGCGAACCGCGGGTGGACGGGAAATTCTTTGTGTACCGCGGGTGACGTAGGAAATCGACGTAACTACTTCGTGATCCATATAACTATTATTTTTTAATATATATTTAATATATATAATTTTATTTTTTTATTTAAAAATTTTATATGATAAAAATATTTTTATTTTTTTTAAAAAAATTATGACATATTGTGGCATATTACGACTTCCTATATGCAAGATGTCGTAATATGGTTCAAAAAATTGTGATATACTATGGTATATAATAATATTTTGCATAAAATTATGATTTTTTATATGCATGATGTCATAATATAACCCATGATATCATAATATAGAAGGGACATTTTTATCCAATCACTTTCCAACATACATTTAATGCTTACAGTTCTGCTTTTTCATTTGAAAATTTTGAATGATGAAAATATCCTTATTCTTTGAAAAAAATTATGATATCCTATGGTATATTATGACATCCTACGTCAAAATTATGATTTTCTGTATACAGAATGTCATAATATGGGCACAGAATGTCATAATTTTTTTAAAGAATAAGGATATTTTCGTCATTCAAAATTTTCAAATAAAAAAATAGAATTACAGACATTAAACATGCATTGAAAAGTGGTAACTATGTGAATTAATAACATAAAGTGGTGTACTCCATATCGGATTTTCTACATCGCCTACGGTGCACAAAGAATTTCTCATGGGCAGACATGGGCAACAGGTCGGACCGTCCATTACACGACCTGGTCTAGCATGCATGAATCGGCCGTGCCAGGCATGTCACGACTGCAATAGTAACGGACTGTATCAGGCATAGCCCATTAAAAGGGGTCGAGCTGGGCTGAGGGTTTGCAGCTCGTGGCCCAGGCTCGGCACGGCCCATAAGGGCCGGGGCTGGCACCGCCTGCGGACCAGGCATGGCACGGTCCGGGACGATCTAGACCCGATCTAGGCACGGCACAACCCACGTGCTGGCCTGGCCCTTTTTTTTGAATTTAAATATAATTTTTTATAAATTAAAAAAAAATATTTAGGAGCAAAATTAAATATAGATATTAGATTTTTTTTGTAAAAATAAAAAAATACCTTGTAACAGTAGGAGGTTTAGTGTGGACCCCTACCAGTTTATTAATAATAATCAAAATGATATAAGGGAGGGAGGGTGGCTAGGCCTGACCTCCAGAATACAATAAGAGAGAGAAGAAATAGAGATGACTCACCTCAATAATTAAAAGATAAAAATTAAAAAATTATAAATATAAAAAATTCTAAATATAAAAAATTAATAATTAAAAATCTTACTGATCATTATACGTCGGTAGTTTTTGCATCATCGTCGTCATCGGATGTTGTATCATGTCTATTTTTATCTTGAAGTCTTGCATCGGTATCAAATAAATTTTTGAAGCATAGCAGCATCTTAATTATTTTGTCGGTCATCCTACTTATCTTTTCGTACAGATCACGTCGATCTATACTAAAAACATATTTCGATGCTACTATGGATATCGATATAGTTAATATATCACATGCAATGATGGATATTATAGGATATTAATTTTTAATACTTCTCCATAAGCTAACATATCAAGATTTTCTATTTGATTTTCATCATATACAGTTTGAAGATCATTTCATAAATAAAATTTAAATTTACTATTTAAAGATGAAGATGTAGATGGACTTGAAGAAGCATGTATATGTTTCTTATATGCAATGAATGAAAAAATAGATGATGAATGAGAAGTATTAGAAGAAGAGATGGAGGTTTGTGAATGGAAGCACTAGATCTATGAACCTTTTCATTATATAAAATATAAGTATTATAAAGAAGTTGGTTTATCTCAACTTTAGTGAGTTCGGGATCTTGATTTATGTTTTTCATAATATGCATCAAGTAAAATTAGTACACCACTTAATTTAATACGTGGATCAAATATAGCAGCTAAGTTATACATAGGACATATCCTATCCCAATTAATACTCATTCTATTTAAATTCTATTTCATAAATAATAGGCTCTAAAATATCATCATATCCATATTGTGCAAATTTTTGGCTAATAAGATATGCTTATTATAAGAATAAATAAGAGATTGGATAATAAATACTAGAAAGAATATTAGTAGTATTATAAAAACTAACCAAAAATTCTTTCAAAATTTTATCTTTGCTCCAATCATTTTTGATCAATGTAAATTTTAATCCACGATCATTAATATATATATATAATAAATTTTATATGAATATGCATCATGTGTGATAGTATATATTGAGTTCCAACGAGTAACTACATCAAGTTTAAATTTTTTATAATGTCTATCATGATTTATACATATTTGTTTAAATTTTTGAAGTCTTGCTCTTGGAGTATAAATAAAAAAAATAATATTTTTAATTTTTATAATAATATTTTGAACCATACCTATGCCAGATTGAATAAAGAGATTTAAAATATGACATGTACATCTAATATGCAATAAATTTTTATTTAAAATGGGATGCAATGAGTCTTCCAATAATCTGATAGCAGAATTATTATTAAACATATTATTTAAAGTAATAGATATAATTTTATCATTAATACCATATAAACATATAGCTTGATAAATAGTGTTAAAAATTTATTGCTCGAAATGTGAAAAATCAAAAGTATAAAAAATAAAAATATATTTATTTAATAGTCAATTATTATCAATATAATGAGCAGTAACAGCAATAAAATAATAACTACCAATAGATGCTATCCAAATATCAGAAGTTAATGATATTTTTGAATTTAGGATAAAAAAATTTTTAATTAAATTTTATTTCATTGCTAAAAAATTAGTCATAGCTATTTTTCTAAATATACATCTACTAGTTCTTTTGTAAGTAGATTGTAGGACTAATTAAACATATTTTTTAAAATTAAAAGACTCACATAAGTTAAAAGATAATTCATCTTTAACTATCTATTTTACTAGTACTTTCTTTTGATTTTCATGATTATATGCAAAATTACCTACAAGATTATCTCCTTATGTATTAAAGGTGCTTTGAAGACGAGCATCACTAATCATATAGCTTTCTTGATGTCTCTTCAAATGATCAGTTCCCTCATTACTAGCACAACTGTATAATTTGATATATTTTTATATTTTACTTTTAAAATTCTATCTACCATGACCCTTTCAAAATTATTCTATACAGTACGAGTCTTCTTACAAGAAGAAGAGGCAGAGCCATGACCTTCGGTATTGATTTTAGAGGGAGCAGGAATAGTAGTTTTTTCTCTCTCAAAAATTGAAAGAATATCAAAATAACTCTCATTAAAAGATGTCATATCTAAATATGAGTTATGCAAATAATAAAAATTAACCAAATAAAAAAATTAAGTAGAGGTAGGTAGAGATTTGTGAGCTTCCTCTTGTACTTCTTGGGATCTCAACAAGGATCTCCAAGGCTCCAATAGGTGGACTAATACTCTTCTTGTGTAGCACTTGAATATTTTTTAATTGCTAAATATTGAACACTTGCTAAATAGTGCTAGAAGAGGAGTAGTAGTAGAGAAGAATAGGAGAATTAATTTGGTGTGGTGAAAGTGGAAGAGGATGGGGTTATTTATAAGAATCTTAATATTTTTATTTTTTTAAATTATCCCTAAAATTAGCCATTTTATGGATGCTGAAGGCCTAATATTTTTATTTTTTCAAATTATCCCTAAAATTAGCTATTTTATGGATGCTGAAGGGATAAAATGGTAAAAAAATAAAAACTAGCTGTTATCTAATTCAAAAAATAAAAAAAATGAATTAGCCATTAGAGCCGTGCCTGGCTCGTAATGGCATTAAATGGGCTGTGCTTGGTATGGCCCACAAGGAGCTTAGTTTGGGTTGTTTTTTTTTTTTTAAAAAAAAGAGAAAAGGGCCGTCCATCAGGCCCGCATGCCGTCCATCAGGCACGCGGGCTTGACGGGCCACATGTCGTGCCCGGCATGGCCCACCAGACCCCGAGCCCAGGACCGTGCTAGGTTGGGTTTCGGGCTAAACGGGTCGTGCTTGGCACCACCCATTTGGACCCTAGCCCGATGGGCTTGGGCCCAAATGGGCCGCGTTAGGTATGGCCCAGTGCCCATGACTAACTTTAGGTGTTTAAGCATTTTTTAGAAAAATATCCATGAAACCAGACTTCTTGCGCACGTGAGAGACGAAAGATCATAAAGCAAGTAAACGTGTCTGATGATTAGGGCAACAACCCAGTAGCATAGAGATATCCCAGATGAGTAGCTGAGTAGCATCTACCTCCTCACACCTGTAAATCCAACCCACCATCATCTTAGAGTTGCCCTTAATGATGAGATGATCATCTCCTCCCAATAGTAAAAGTATTTTTCTAAAAAAGAAGAAATGAAAAAACCTTCAATAAATTTGCATGGGCATGATCGTTGATCTATTTTAGAATTTTGACAGTTACAGTGAGTTGGTCTACGGCATTAGAATACTTTTACTTATATGGTTGGTGGGAAGTGGAGAGGAAGTATGATCAATGAAAAAATAAAAAAAATATCTTTTGATTAGAATTTTTAAAGAAGAGAGATTGAAAAATAATATTTTTATGAAAATAAAATTTTCATATTTTATAGAAAAAATTATATGAAACATGGGTTTTTGGCTTTCTTATGAGCAAGAAATCGGGATTTTTTTAAAAAAAATACTTTTAAAGCCATCAATAGAATGAGTAAGGGCTTTTCTTTTACATAGTTTTTCAGAAAAGTAGATGCTCAACACTTGTTGAGAGTCTCCGATCCTTGCTCGCTATGGCTGGGCTCAGTCTCATGTTGAGATGGAGGTTAATCGCCTACCGACGTGGAGAAAGCTTTCATTAGAGATAAAATGCTTCTTCTTCAATAGAACTTATGAAAATGTCCACCCATTGGAGATTTTCTGATGGAGGATCTTATGATACTTAAATCAGGTCACCACAAGAATTTTGATTATTAGGGATGGCATATTAGCAGTCTGTAATAATAGTATTTAACGATGACTTATTACGACGGACAAAAAATCTATCATTAAAGATTAGAGCACTATTAGTGACGAAATCTTTTGTTATTAGCAACAGTAATAACCATCGCTATAAATATTAAATTTTAATTATTTATTTTTTTCTCCATAGAAAATATATGGACGATAGTGTTATGCTTATTAGTGACGTAATTAGTTACCATCGCTAATAATTGCCCTAAAATTTTTTGTCCTCCTTCTCGATCGATTACTTTCCGCCACCTTCCCCCTTCATTCTTCTATCGGGCCACTGGAACCTCCATTGGATCCGTCGTCCTCGTGCCCCCATCCCCGCACCATCGGATCCCCCATCCTCGCATGGTCATTCCTACTTTATCATCCTTGTGCCATTGAAACTCCTATCCATATGTCGACTGCCTTGCGCCACCATCCCCTCTCCGTCGGAACCCCCACATCCCCTGGCACTGTTGGAATCTTCACGCCCTTGCCGTCTTCCCTGACCATTTCCTCCTCTTCTCCCCATCCTCTGGTGACTAGTAGCGACAACGATGGCGACAGAGCTGTTGCCACATGCCACTGTTAATTTAACACATATGTAATATTTATTTAAATTTATGATATTTGAATTTAATTTATAGTGCATCTCAATAATTCGGTACCCCAAGGCCACATATACGAGACACGCATCCCGGCCTTCCCTATTTGCAGTGTTGCTTGATACTTTAGAACCCTCGGAGTAGGATTTGTTTGGATGCTTTGTTAGGATGGTAGGGGGTGCCACCTCTATGGATGCCCCAGCTCGATCCATCGGCATGGGATGTGCGACTCAACTGCATTGGCAACAGTCCCTGGTGCATAGATCGTACGACCCAGTCATCCTATGGTTGAAGCCTGTATGTCTGGGATGCACATCCTAGCCCTATCTATTTGCAATGCTGCTCTGTACTTTGAAACCTCCAGAGTGGGATTTACTTGGATGCCCTGCTGGGGTGCTAGGGGTCGGGCCGCCTCTGTAGCTACCCCAGCTTGACTCATTGGTATGAATTTGCGATCCGACTATCTTGAATGGTAGTCTCTAGTGTTGGGATGCGCAGAGATTTCATGCATGCATTTCCAAAATTTACAGCGAAAGAATATTAGATTGAACTATTTAATCTACAAATGCATGCATAAGATCTGATCTTAAAACTCCTACAAATGGATCTATGACATGAATTTATATGCATAAAAATCTGAATTTAAAATAATAAGCATGTGAATCAAAAATCAGCATCCAGCAATAGATCTAATCTACTACTATTAGGATTTTGAACCCAATACCTGAGCGTGGGTAGTCAAACTCTATGATCAAGAATGTAGATTTGAAAGTCTTCTTTGGTCGCTCATAGCCGCACAAACGTCTGACCTCTACAGATGGTCCACACGAAGCCTTCAGACTGATCAGTCCTCCGCGAGAGTGCTAGCTTGTGCAATCGACTTCTAATGATGGATTTGATTTGATCTCCTTCTTCGATCATCTTGGATCTTTCTGATGTCAAAGATAGATCAGAGGAGGATGCTGGATGGTGGAGAAAAAATAGATAAAGACTCTCTTCTCTTTGATTTTTTCTCATCCAGAAACCTTAGAACGATTTTAGGTCTCTCACCTGAGAGGAGATAGATCTCCTCCTTTGTTCATGCCAAAGAAGATAGAAGTCCATCCAAACCTTATGCCCCAAAAAAGATATTCGGCCCCTCTCTTTCTCAGCAATCTCACAGTGAAAAAACTCAGAGTGGTTGGCACACAAAATTCAAGCAATTTTATGGTTGTCACACACATGGGATAGGGATGAGATAAGTGTTTGTTTGATTCAAATTCAAACTCCTTTTGTATTTCAAATCAAATGCCACTTAGCC
This sequence comes from Elaeis guineensis, assembly GCF_000442705.2. Lineage (NCBI taxonomy): Eukaryota > Viridiplantae > Streptophyta > Magnoliopsida > Arecales > Arecaceae > Elaeis > Elaeis guineensis. Next base: position 6,672,208 of record NC_026004.2, on the reverse strand, counting down.
CATCCATATCCAGATGAGAGAGGAGGCCGAACAAGTATTTTTGCATAGAAAAAAAATCAAGAACACTTCCTTTTTGTCACACATAATAGGCGCCTTCACAAGGAGCCAACATGTGGATTAGGTTTAAATTCAAACCTTTTGAATTCAATTTAAAACCAACCTAATCCTATAACTAATGGATGACCAAAGAAAGATTTTGGCATGGATTTTTGAGCACACAAACTAATTGGTGTGATGAAATAAGGTATGGAGAGAAGGAAAGGTGCAAGAGAGAGAGAGTTTCATTCATCTGGGACTCTAGAGTTTAGCCAATTGAGTTTCTATCAAACCCAATCCAATTAAATTCAAATAAAATATGATGAACTTAATTTAATTAGGCTCTAATAATTTTAATTAAATCTGATCAAATCAAAAAATTAATTGAGTCATAGATCCGATCAAATCAGGATCATTTCTCTTTTATCGATTAGGTCATCTCATAACTTAATCAGCCCTGACCTGATTGAATCCAATTCAATTAGACTTAATCCAGACTTTAATGCTCCATCAAATTAAATTAATTAATGATATAATTACTAATTAATCTTTTATTAATGATAGTCTCAGTCCAGTAGAACTCTTCATCAGAGTCTCAGTCTAGTGGGACTCTTCAGTAGAGTCTCCGTCTAGTGAGACTCTTCACCAGAGTTTCAGTCCAGTGAGACTCTTTAGATCAGTCATTGATCGTTGAGGAACTTCTAATATGTATGTGATCTCATAGGTTCAAATCTAAAATCAGTAGCATAGGAATAGATTTTCGTACCAATCGGAGTAACCATCTAGCAATTATACCCAACATCCGGATAGGCCGAATGTATGCAAAGCAATACTCAAGAATCTACTTGGATACAATTACTGTATAATTTATCTCTTTGACCCTTGATGCTAGGATGACTTAGAGTTTAAACTGTCAACTCTTAACAGTATATTCATTACGTACCTCAACCTAATAAATTCTGTGACTCATCACGAGGACTGCCCTGATCAAGATCTTACTAAAATGAAATACAAAGCATTCTCTCCAATCCTTTAGAGTGATCAATTTCATCTTGACTCATGCACTAACTTCACAAGTACTTGATTGTGTCCAAAAATTTTTCGTTCTTGAATTAGAAATTCAAGTAGTTTGACACCAAAGCACAGTGAGTTGCTTGCAAGACACTATGGTGATCTCAGATCAGAAGGACACTTATACCCTTATCTCTTCGGAGTAACTCTTGACAGTAGAGTACTTCGGGATTGGTTATGTTCTGTGAAATGTACTCATACATTTTACCTACATGCCATACCAACATCTTCATGCTCCTTGATTAAGATGACAACCAACTTATATAACACATAATGACCTACACTTGATATGTCTATCGTCCTAGTAATAGTATATCATTTGGTCGTAAACTCATTTAAAGATTAAATATTAAATTCTTCTTTATCGATTTAAAATAGTCTCAAGGACTTTTATCATAACACAAAAGTTTGATATAGAAGATGTACAGCTTATGATAAAAATTATTAAATAAATTTTTTATTAATTAATTTATATATAATTATATCAGTTAGTACAATCATCAACAGACTGATGATTGACTTTGAAAAATATTTTCTAAAAACTCTCATTTGTACTAAAGCCAATCGGTACAGTATCGTATATCCATCTTCATTTTGTGATCTTTGAACCATTTTACTGCAAGAGCTTTAGTGAATGGTTGGTCAGGTTCTCTTTTCTATCGATCTTCTGAAGATCGACGTCACCTCGATCCATGATCTCTCAGAAAAGGTGGTAGCAACGTAGAATATGCTTCATCCGCTGATGTGCCTCAGCTCCTTTGCCTTAGCTATGGCTCCAGTACTATTGCAATAAAGCAAAATTGGACCATCGATAGAGGATGCTACTCCAAGCTTGATGATGAACTTTCTTAGCCACACAGCTTTTTTTGCAGTCTCAGATGCTGCGATATACTCCACTTTGTATACTGAGTCAGCCACAGTATGCTGTTTGAAACTTTTTTAGCAGATGACTCCACTATTTAGGATAAAGATATATCTTAACACACTTTTACTATTGTCATGATCTGACTGAAAACTGAAATCAGTGTATTCTATGAGTTTCAAGTCAGATTCTTTGATAAATGAGCCACTGATCCTTAGTATTTCTCAAATACTTAAAAATAATTTTTGCAACATTCCAATAATTTTCATCTGGATCTGATTGGTATCTGCTCACTACTCCTAGTGAGTATGCCATATTTGGTCTCGTGCATATCATGGTGTACATTATAGAACCTACTACTGAGGCATATGAGATTTTACTCATATGCTCTCTCTCTTGAGGGATTGTCAGATAATCATTCTTCGAGAGAAAAATTTCATGGTCTATCGAAAAGTAGCTTTTCTTGAAATTCTTCATGCTGAACCATTTCAGCGTAGTATGTATATATGTAGATTGGGAGAGTCCAAGTAGGCTTTTAAATCTATCCTTTTAGATCCTCATCCCTAGGATGTAGGCCGCTTCTCCCAGATCCTTCATGGAGAATTATGACGACAGCCACACTTTTATTTCTTGTAATGCAGGGACATCATTTTCAATTAAGAGAATATCATCCACTTATAAAATAAGAAATACAATCACTGAACTATTAGCCCACTTATATATGCAAGGTTCCTCTCTGTTCTTAACGAAGCCATACTTTTTGATCACCTTATCAAAACGTATGTTCCAATTCCGAGATGCTTACTTCAATTCATAAATAGATCTTTGAAGCTTGCACACCTTGAACTCATCTGTAGATGTGAACCTTTCAGATTGTATCATATACACCTTTTCGTTCAGCTCTTCATTTAGAAAAGCTATCTTCACGTCCATTTGCCAGACTTTATAGTCTAGGTATGCCGCTATCGCAAGCATGATCTGAATGGACTTGAGCATTGTCACAGATGAAAATATCTCACCATAGTCGATACTATAATATTGATGATACCTCTTGACAATCAGACGAGATTTATAGGTCTCCACCTTCCAGCCTACGCTCTTTTTCCTTTTGAAGACCCACTTACACCCTATAAATTTTATCCCTTCAGGTGGATCAACCATGTCTACACATTGTTGATCTTCATGGATTTTATTTTGAATTTCATGGCTTCAAGCCATTTCTCAGAGTTGGATCTCTGCATCTCATCTATATAGATAACTAGATCCTCGTTATTCTCTTCGAGCTCAACAAGATCCCCATCCCGGACAAAAAAACTTAAGTATCTATCCGGCTGACACAGTACTCTACCAGATCGCCTTAAAGATGTTTGTATATTAGATTTTGAGTTTGATCTTATCAAATCTGATTCTGTCACTAGTGTCGATTCTTTTATCTGTTGAACTTCATCAAGTTTGACTTTAGAGGCACTTATTCCTTCACTAAGAAACTCTTTTTTTAAAAGCATACCTTACTGCTGATAAATACCTTTTGTTCCGCAAGGAGATAAAAGTAATATCCCTCATTTCTTTGGGATAATCTATAAAATTATACTTATTCAACCTAGATCCGAGCTTATCAGTTTGTAATCATTTAACATAAGTCGAACACCTTCAGATGTTAAGGTAAGTGAAGTTTGCCTATGCCCTGACTATATCTCATATGGTATTTTACTAACTGACTTGCTCGAAATACTATTGAGCACAAAATAGACTGTCTCGAGTGCATATCTCCAAAAGAAGATCGACAGACATGCAAATCCCATAATTGATCGAATCATGTCCAACAAGATTCGATTCTTCGATCCTTTCTGAGATACCATTATGCTGTGGTATCCCTAGAGGAGTTCATTGTGAGAAAATCTCATTCTTTTTAAGATACGTCAGAAATTTACTGAAAAGATATTGACCTCCTCGGTTAGATTGAAGAGTGTTAATATCTTTTTTAGTTTATTTCTTTACTTCATTATAGAATCGTTTAAATATTTCAAATGATTCAGACTTGTGTTTCATCAAGTAGATATATCTATACCTAGATAGATTATCTGTGAATATAATGAAATAGCATATCCTCCTCTAGCACTAATATTCATAAGTCTACAAATATCACTATGTATTAGACCTAGAACTTCACTAGCTCGTTCATCTTTTTTAGTAAAAGATGATTTAGTCATCTTTTGAAGAAGACAAGATTCACAGGTCGACAATGATTCACAATCATTGATATTGAGGATCCTCTTGTGCTAACTTATTTATTTTACTCTTGTTAATATGACTAAGCCTGCAATATCAAAGGTAGGCATCTGTGATATTATCTAATTTTAGATATTTATTTGGAGTGTACATTACACTCACAGGCTGTGACAAAATATTAACATCATTCATAATGATATCATAATAATCATTCTTTATTAATAAACTATAACCATCTTTGGCCAAAAGACCAACAGAGATTATATTCATAAAAAAAAATAGACAATAGTGATAATTACTTAAAATGATACTATTAGATTTGAAAACAAGCTCGATGACTCCTAAAATCAAGATTGAAACTTAGCTCTCATCTCTAACATTCAGGAATCTCTCATCATTCTTAAAATTTTTACTAACTTGAAGTCCTTGCAATGAATTACGTATATGAACTAAACTTTTGATATCTAATTTTTAGATAGTAGTGTCACATATAGAGAAATTACAATGTGTTATTATATAAGCATCTTGACTAGCAATTAATTGCTTGTTTCTCTTTAGCCTATTTAGGTCATAGTCTACTTGACTCAGTTCAATCCTAAACTTTTTAGCTAGATTGGGCTCAAGATCAATGCTCAATTTCTGATACTGACAATTGAAGTTGGGTCCAATAACCTCATCACTATCAAACAGTGAGTGGAGCGACAAATTGCTAGGTATTTTTGAAAAGAAAGAAAAATACTTAGTGAACATACTTAGTGATTCTAACTAATGAATAATCTGATCCGAGTGTGGTTCGGTCAATCCAATCATTCATCGATAGTACAATAGAGTCATCATATGATGAATAATAATTTTATCATTTAGAGAAATACCAGACGAATGGTGTCCGTAATGTCAATTAAAAATAATGGACCCATTACCATTCACCTTCATGAGAGGCTATAATCTAGTTATCACCATAACTAGATCATTTTATAGATCTAATAATTTAAAAAATTTAGTTAACATAATTTTAATAGAATTAAATATATAGACTAGCTAATCTCGATCCTCCTTTTGACTTCACCAAGTCAGATTAGGCTCGACAAGAAACAAACTGGTCCAATTGACAAGTCATCAATCTTTTCACTGACTTCACAAGTCATGATAAGAATAAAGACAAGTCGAACTAGGAGCACCTAAATCACTCATAATTAATTTTTTAGTTAGCATGGATCAAGCCCTAATCGTTAAGTGATCTGATCAAAATATGATTCATCATGTTAGCTAGGTAAGTGAGATCGGTGAGAGAGATATGCCATTAACTCATCATAGACTCAATCTATGTGAGTAGCTCTCAATTAAAAATTACCGATCAAGACTGCCAAACTTATCTTAGATACCAACTGATTAATCAGTTTCAATTGGATCAACTTATAGATTTAGGTTCGACCACTGAGCTCAAGATCAAAGTTCATTTGGGTCTAATCAAAGATATGAACTCGACCAACTACAACTATTATATTGGATTTAAAAAAATCTTGATTTAATATAATTTTTTTTTTTAGTCTATTTAATCTTTGATTCTAACCCTAGTGTCTAATCCAATTAGAAAGACCTGATCAAGCTAACCCATAAATCCATCACCCAAGTTTTATGCGAATGATATTAGATCTTTAATTCACAATTCTAGATCTAATTTATTCAACTTAATTCTTAATTAAGTTTGGGGCTATGGGTAGGAGTTCGATATTCGAAAATAATTTTAAATTTTATAAAATATTTTTATAATTAATTTTTATGCATAATTATTTAGATTTGAAATTTGAATCGGCTCATCTCTGGATTAAGCTGACTCATCACAATGGATTGACTAAGTTTCTCGACTTAGTTGACTCATTGATGATGAATTATGAATCATAATTATAGCCTGTTTCATTAAGTCAACTGAATAGAATTTGAGCTAACTAATCAGGGTCCTGAGTTGACCCAAACAATACTGAGTCAACTCAACAAGCAAACTATAATAATTATATTAATTTTAGATCAAAATAATTTTACATAAATAGTAATAAAATTAATTATAAATTATTTTAAAATTATTCTAAATATGTTTATGATTCTAGATTTTATTTGCAAAGATTAGATGCAACTACTTTTTATACAATGTATCACATACACAATTCTAAGATTTTATAAAAAAATAATTTTTTTTTTATATTCATCTTCGTAGATATAGTCACAATGACATCTCTATATATCATAAGAGAATTTAACTGAATGAAAAAAGAAGAGATCTAATCTCTATTACCTCCTATGATCGGACGGTCTGATGATAAATCTAATCCGATTAGTTCGCTACTCAGATTATTTAATTTAAATAATTTAAATTTAATCTAAATTATTTTAAATTTAATTATTATATTTTAATTATATTAAAATTAAATAATAATTATTATAAATAAAAATTATATATTTTAATTTAAAATCAGATTTTATAAGGATTAGTATAAAGTAGGACAACCTTTGCACTGTAAGGGGTAAACCTTACAGCAGGACAATCTTATATCAATTTGTGTGATTAGATTTATAACTAATTTTAGATCTAAATATCATATATCAAATTTAATTTAAATTAAATTATAGATCTAAATATATATAATATCATGTCATATCGAACTATGGCTCTGATACCACTATTGGGATGTACAGAGATTTCATGCATGTACTTCAAAAATTTTACAGCAGAAGAATATTAGATTAAATTATTTAATCTATAAATATATATATAAGATTCGATCTTAAAATTTTTACAGATGAATCTATGATATAACTTTATATACATAAAAATTTAAATTTAAAATAACAAGCATGTGAATCAAAAATCAGCATTCAGCAATAGATCTATCTACTACTATTAGGGTTTCAAACCTAATACCTGAGCATGGGTAGTTGAATTTCACGATCGTGAATGTGGATCTGAAAGTCTTCTCTGGTCAGTCACAGCCGTACAAACATCCGACCTTTACAGATGGTCCATACGAAGCCCTTAGATCGATCAGCCCTCTATGGGAGTGCTAGCTCGTGCAGTCGGCTTCTGATGACGGATCTGATTTGATCTCCTTCTTCGATCGACTCAGATCTTTTTGATGTCAAAGATGGATCAAAAGAGGATGCTAGATGATGAATAAAAAATAGATGAAGACTCTTTTCTCTTTGATTTTTTCTCATCCAGAAATCCTAGAACGATTTGTGGTCTCTCACTCAAGAGGAGATAGATCTCCTCCTTTGTTCACGCCAAAGAAGATAGAAGCCCATCCAAATCTCATGCCTCGAAAAAGGTATTCGATCCCTCTCTTTTTCAGCAATCTCACGATGAGAAAACTCAGAGTGGTTGGCACACAAAATTCAAGCAATTTTATGGTTGTCGCACACATGGGATAGGGATGAGATAAGTGTTTGTTTGGATCGAATTCAAACTCTCTTTGAATTTCAAATCAAATGCTTCTTAGCCCATCCCATTTCCAGATGAGAGAGGAGGCTGAACAAGTGTTTTTGGTATGAAAAAAAAATCAGGAATACTTTCTTTTTATCGCATATAATAGGCGCCTTCACAAGGAGCCAACATGTGAAAGGATAGGGATCGGGTTTTAGGTTTAAATTCAAATCTTTTGAATTCAATTTAAAATCAATCTAATCCTATCACTAATGGGTGACAAAAGAAAAATTTTAGCATAATTTTTTAGGGCACAAATCAATTTGTATGATGAAATATGGCATGGAGAGAAAGAAATGCGCAAGGGAGAGAGTTCCATTCATCTGGGACTTTAGGATTTAGCCAATTAGATTTCTATCAAATCCAATCTAATTAAATCCAAATATAATATGATGAACCTAATCTAATTAGACTCCCATAACTTAATTAAATTTAATTAAATCAATGAATTAATTGAGCTATAGATCCGATCAAATCAAGATCATTTCTTTCTCACTGATTAGGTCATCTCATAACCTAATCAAACCTGATCTGATTGAATCCAATTCGATCAAACTTGATCCAGACTTTAATACTCAATCAAATTGAGTTAATTAATGATCTAATCACTAATTAATCTTTCATTAATGATAGAATCTTAGTCTAGTGGGACTCTTCACTAGAGTCCCAGTCCAGTGAGACTCTTCAGCAGAGTTTCCGTTCAATAGGACTCTTCATCAGAGTTTCAGTCCAGTGAGACTCTTTAGATCAGTCATTGATCAGTGAAAAACTTCTAATATATGTGTGACCCCATAGATTCGAATCTAAGCTGGTAGCATAGAAATAGATTTCTATACCAATTGAAGTAACAATCTAGTAATGGTATCCGACGTTCAGATAGACCGAATGTATGCAAAGCAACACTCAAGAACCTACTTGGATACAGTTATCGTATAATTCATCTCTTTGACTCTTAATGCTAGGATGACTTAGAGTTTAAATTGTCAACTCTTAACAGTACATCTATTATGTGTCTCAAGCTAATAAATCTTGTGACTTCTCACAAAGACTGCTCTGGTCAAGGTCTTACTAAATTGAAATACAAAGTATTCTCTCCAATCTCCTAGAGTGGTCAATTCCATCTTGACTCACGCACTGACTTTATAAGTACTTACTGTATCCAAAAATTTTTCGATCCTAAATTAAAAATTCAGATAGTTTAGCATCAAAGCATGGTGAGTTGCTTGTAAGTCTCCGTGGTGATCTCAGATCGAAGAGACACTTATACACATATCCTTTTGGAATATCGATTTTGACAGCAAAGTACTCTAAAATTTATCATGTTCAGTAAAATATACTCCTATTTTAATCTGCATGCCATACCAGCATCTCCATACTCTTTGGTTAAGAGGACAACCAACTTATATGATACACAATGACCTACACTTGATATATCATTTATTTACGAACTCATTTAAAGATTAAATAATAATTTTTTTTATTAATTTAAAATAATCTTAAGGACTTTCATCATAATACAGAAGTTCGATATAGAAGATATATAAGCTTATGATGAAAATTATCAAATAAATATTTTATTAATTAATTCATATACAATTACATCAATTAGCACAATCATCGATAGATTGATGATTGGCTTTAAGACATATTTTCCAACACCTGATGCGTAGACCGTGCGGTCCAATTGTTTGGCACCTCAAGTTCGCATGTGCGAGATGCGTGTCCCGGCCTTTCTCGTGTGTAATGCTGCTCGATATTTTGAAATCTCTTAATTTAAAAATTTTAAAATATTATGGGGGTGTTTGGTTTGTAACCAAAATCAAAATGAGAATGGAAATCGAAATGGTTTGGAATCGAAATCGAAATAGCCAACTCCTTCGAAGCATTTGGTTGGTGATCCGAATCGAAATCAAAATTGAAATTAAAATAAAAATATAAATCCATAGAGAAAAGTTAGGATTGAGTTCTATATAGATTGAGCTATTCCTATTCCATCCTGTAATCGAAATCGAAATGAGATTCTTTCCAACCAAACAGTTAGAATAGGAGTCATCTATTTCGATTCTGATTTTGATTCCAGACCCTCACTCCCTCCAACCAAATACTCTCTACATGTATAGAACTATAAATTTATCTTTTGATTAATGTATATATTTTACGGCATCCATATATTTTTATATACGGATAAAGAAGGAAAGTCAAAATAGACAACATAGAGAAGTCTGATAGTATCTTGGATACTAAAACTCTAGCTGCAACACCCTTTCAATACTTTAATTTTTTCCAAAATTAATGAAAAATTTTATTCTAATTTTTTTAGGGTAAATATTTAGGATATATATAATGGATGAGTGACTAAATACAAGGTTCGCATGGATTCTGATCTATGTATATAAAGGTATTTACTATCTGAATCCAAAAATTTTTCTGATGAGGTTATTCATGGCCTCAAACAAAAAAATTCAAAATATTAGACCAAAGAAAACAAAATATTAGACTTTTCTCTCAATCCTAATTGTTATTCCTAAAATTTAAAAATTTTAGAGGATTATGGGACAATCAAGGAAATGCAGCGCAGCATAAAATTAAACAAATTCATCCTTTTGTACTTTATAGGACTTATGAATTATCATATATTTCCCTAAGAAAATGATGAAATTAGAAAAAAAAAAGAGAAGTAAAGAGAGAATAGTACCGAACCTTCAAACATTCCAAGCTTTCATCAGAGAAGGAGAGAGAGAGAGAGAGAGAGCAATGCATTCAAAGATTAAATTAAATGACTTCTCCTCGATCCTTCATCACATACATCTCCTTGGATGAAAGCAAATATATGACAAGAAGAATTGTAGAAAATATCAAGAACGAAATCTTTCTCAGGTTCATCAGGAACAAGATCAATGCACTAGTTCTCAGCCGTATTACCAAAGAGTGAAACACCTTACAACAGAGCAGACGAACTCCTTCCAAATCATTCAAGAAAGAACAATGTGTGATTAATTACCTTTTGGACTCTGTAAACTTCTCAGACCAAGCCTTCGAACACTAACTCCACCACCTTCGTCATCACCTTCACCGCTACCGCTGTTCGGGCCGCCACCGCCTCCCTTGAAACCACTGCAAGAACCACCGCTTCCACCCCGCTTCTTTTTTGCCGCCAACTGCATCGACGACTCCTATGTTAGAATATAATGTTTGTTCTTTTTAATTTCTAAATTATATAAGTTTTGGTTTAGTTGTATGTTGGGTTCATGTATGGATTCATGTATGTTGGGCTCATATTATCATAGTGGTTTATATATTGATGGATGAACTTTTATAGGATGTGGTAGCCTCACACATAAGAGGCCTTATATACTAAGAAAAAGAAAAGAAAGAACCCTAGATCTACATTCTTCCCCAATTTTTCATCTCATTCTCAACTTCAATCTCCTTCCAAATCTCACCAAGTTGGTAAACAAAGCCAACAAAAGTGGTATCAGAGCAGGAAGATCAACAAGATTTGAGTTTGAAGACAACAAGTGGGAAAGAGAGCACCATTCAAGAAGATCTCCATGACAAGTTCAAGCAACATGGGTATGAGCATCAATCAATCTTCTATTCCTATTTTTGATGGAGAAAACTATGATTATTGGAGCATCAAGATGAAGATCCTCTTCATTTTACAAGAGATTTAAAATTTGATGGAGAGTGGGTATAAAGAGTCATCCACTCCAACTAACCAACAAAGAGTATAAATGAAGGACTACAAAAAGAAAGATGCCAAAACTCTCTTCTTCATTCAACAAGCGGTGTTCGATAAGATTTTTTCAAGAATCATTAGAGCCACTAAATCAAAAGAGACATGAGATATCTTACAAGAAGAATTTCAAAGGAATATCAAGGTGAGAACTATCAAACTTCAAACTCTAAGAAGAGAGTTAGAAAATTTAAGAATACAAAAAAATAAGAAGTTGAAGGATTATTTCTTCAAAATCATGGAGATTGTTAATCAAATGAAGAGCTATGGTGAAACTATCGCCGAACAAAGAATATGTGAGAAAATTTTGACTAGTTTGCCTTCAAAGTTTGATACCATAGTTACTATTGTTGAAGAATCTAAAGATCTTTCTACTTTAAGTATTCATGAGTTAATAGAATCTCTTGAAGCTCATGAGCAAAGATTGTTTAGGTATAAAGAATCATCATTAGAAAGTGCCTTTCAATCTAACTCAAGGTGTTTGACAAAAGTTCTCAAAGAGAATCGTTTAGTCATGTACAAGTTAAAGGAGAATCATCTAAAGGTGAAAACCAAAATAAAGGAAGAGGAAGGGAAAGAAATAACTTTTCAAAAAATCAAAATGATGAGAGCACTCAATCTAGGTGCAATATATGTAAAAGGTCTTCTCTTGTTGAAAAAGATTGTTAGTTTAGGAAAAAATCTCAATGTTATAATTGTAAAAAGTTTGGCCATATTCAAAAACATTGTAGGTACCAAACAAGTGAGCAAGCATACTTCTCTAAAAAAAATGAAGATGGCCAAAGCACATTCTATACATGTCAAACCGTGGATGAGCAAAGAAATGATGTATAGTACCTTGATAGTGGATGTAGCAATCACATGATTGGTGACAAGTCCATCTTTGTTGACATTGATAGTTCTTTAATCTCACAAGTCAAGATGGAAAATAGTACATTAGTCCAAGCAAGAGGTAAAGGGACAATTGCAATTGACATAAAAAAAGAAAGTTTATCCATAATATTCTACTTGTTCCAGACTGGATACAAAATCTTTTAAGTATTGGATAATTGATTGAGCATGGGCATATGGTGCACTTTAAAAATAATAAATACAAGATATATGACAAAGGAGAGAAAAAGTAACTTATGGCAAATATCAACATAGAGAAAAATAAAAGCTTTCCTCTTATTTTGTACTATGCAAAGAATGTTGCATGGAAGATGGAGGTGAATGATGAGTCATGGTTATGGCACAAAAGATATGGGCACTTGAACTTTCAAAGCTTGAGAAGTCTACATCAAAAGAATATGGTGTATGGTCTATCGGCAATACAAGACAAGAAAAAAATTTATGAAGGATATGCACTTGAAAAACAACACCGAGAGATATTTCCAAAAAAGCATGCATGGAGAGCCAAAGTACTGTTGGAGCTTGTTCATACCGACATATGTGGACCTATGAAAACTCCTTCTCATGTCGGTAACATCTATTTCATTATCTTTATTGATGATTACTCAACAATGACATGAGTGTACTTTATGAGGCATAAGTTCAAAGCATTCATCATCTTCAAGAAGTTCAAAAATTTTGTGGAAAGACAAAGTGAGCACTACATCAAGGTGCTAAGAAGTGATAGAGGTGGTGAATATAACTTAAATAAATTTGAGAAGTTTTATGAAGATGTTGATTTGCAAAGATAATTGATCATTGACTACACACCGAAATAAAATAGAGTTGCCGAAAGAAAGAACCGTATTATTTTTGAGATGGCTAGATCTATGCTCAAAGACAAAGGCCTTCCAAATTTTTTTGGACGAAAGCGGTGTACACGACGGTGTACTTGATGAATAGATGTCTAACAAAAATACTCCAAAACAAGACACCATTTGAAGCTTGATCCGGTAGAAAGCCTTCGGTGAAGCATTTCAAAGTCTTTGAATGTATATGCTATACACATATTCCAAAAGAAAGGAGGCACCAACTTGATGAAGTAAGTGAAAAATATATTTTTATTGGCTATAGTTCTAAATCAAAAAGTTATAGATTTTTTAGCTTGAAGCATAATAAGGTGATCATAAAAAGAGATATTCTTTTCAATGAGAAGGTTACTCGAGATTGAAAGGATAAGAAAGTTGAAGAAAATATTGTTACTCTTGATGAAAAAATTCATGATGCCCAAAATAAAAAAAATAAGGATGAAGATTCACCACAAACTTCTCCAAGTATAAGTCCATCACCAACTTCAAGCTCAAGCTCATCTCTAAATTTCACTCCCACAAGAATGAGAAGTCTAAGTGACATTTATGCCACTTGTAATTTTTGTATGATTGAGCCTAAAACTTATGAAGAAGCTATACATGAAGAAGTATGGAATAAGACAATGCAAGAAGAAATTGATGTGATTAAGAAGAACCAAACTTGAGAGCTAGTAAAGAAATCAAATGATAAGGAAGTCATTGGTTTAAAGTGGATCTACAAGACAAAACATAATCTGGATGGGTCCATTCAAAGATACAAAGTAAGATTGGTAGCAAAAGGATACTCTCAACTATCCAGGATTGATTATCAAAAAATTTTTACACCGATTGCTCGACTGGATACAATTAGAACTCTCATTTCTATGGCGGCACACAAAGGTTGGAAACTACACCAACTTGATGTAAAATTCGTATTTTTGAATGGGATATTGGATGAAAAAATTTATATAGAACAACCTCAAGATTTCATCATCAAAGGTCAAGAAAGCAAAGTATACAAATTGAAGAAAGCATTATATGGGTTGAAGCAAGCACCCCGACTTCATCATCAAAGGTCAAGAAAGCAAAGTATACAAATTGAAGAAAGCACTGTATAGGTTGAAGCAAGCATTCCGATCATGGTATTTTCAAATTGATCCCTACTTTAATGAAAAAAAATTCAAAGAAGTCCGAGTGAACCAACACTTTATGTAAAAAAATAAGATAATGACATTCTCATTGTCTCTGTTTATGTTGATGATTTGATCATTACCGATAACAATGAGAATATGATTTTAGCTTTCAAAAGTGACATGATGAGAAGATATGAAATGAGTGATATAGGTTTGCTCTATTATTTTTTGAAAATTGAAATCAAGCCAAGAGAAGATAGCATTTTTATTTATCAAAAGAAGTATATAGAAAATATTTTCAAGAAGTTCAAAATGAAGAATTGCAATATTGTGGCAACATCTTTGGTGGTAAATGAGAAGTTCATGAAAGAAAATAAAAGTGGTGAAGCCAATGCACTATTATATAGAAGTATTATTGAAAGCTTATTTATCTCGCAACTACAAGATCGGATATTTTGAGATGGCAAAGATTATTTAGGCATGAGCAAAGATTGTTTAGGCATAAAGAATCATCATTAGAAAGTGCCTTTTAATCTAAGCTTAAGATATTTGATAAAAGTTTTCAAAAAGAATCGTCTAGTCATGCACAAGTTAAAGGGAAGTCATTCAGAGGTGGAAATCAAAATAGAGGAAGATGAAGAAATATGAGAGGAGGAAGAAGAGGAAGGGAAAAAAATAACTTCTCGAGAAATCAAAATGATGAGAGCACTCAATCTAGGTGCAACATATGTAAAAAATTTTCTCATGTTGAAAAATATTATTGGTTTAGATGAAAATCCTAATGTTATAATTATAAAAAGTTTGGCCATATTCAAAAAAATTATAGATACCAAATAAGAGAGCAAGCACACTTCTCCGAAGAAAATAAAGATCGCCAAAGCATATTCTATGCATGTCAAACTGTAGAAAAGCAAAGAAATGATGTATGGTACCTTGATAGCGGATATAGCAATCACATGACTAATGACAAGTCTATCTTTATTGACATTGATAGTTTTTCAATCTCACAAATCAAGATGAAAAATAGTGTACTAATCCAAGCAAGAGGCAAAGGGACAATTGCAATTGATATAAAGAAAGAGAAAAAGTTCATCCATGATGTTCTACTTATTCAGGACTTGAAACAATTGATTGAGCATAGCACATAGTGCACTTTAAAGATAATAGATGCAAGATATATGGCAAGGAAGAGAAAAAGTAATTTATGAGAAATATCAACATGGAGAAAAATAGAAGCTTTCCTCTCATTTTGTACTATGCAAAGAATATTGTATAAAATTAAGATTGAAGTGAATGATGAGTCATGGTTATGGCACAAAAGGTATGAACACTTAAACTTTCAAAGCTTGAGAAGTCTACATTAAAAGAACTTGATGTATGGTCTACCGACAATATAAGATAAAAAAAAAATTTGTGAAGGATGTGCACTTGAGAAACAACAATGAGAGGTATTTCCAAAAGAGCATGCATAGAGAGCCAAAGCACTATTGGAGCTTGTTTACACCAATATATGTGGACCTATGAAAACTTCTTCTCATATCGATAACATCTACTTCATTATTTTCATTGATGACTACTCAAGAATGATAATGGGTGTACTTTATAAGACATAAGTCCAAGACATTCATCATCTTCAAGAAGTTCAAAAATCTTATGGAAAAACAAAGTAAGCACTACATCAAGATGCTAAGAAGTGATAGAGGTGGTGAATATAACTCAAACGAATTTGAAAAATTTTATAAAAATATGAATTTGCAAAGATAATTGACCGTTGGCAACATATCGGAACAAAATGAAGTTATCGAAAGAAAGAACCGTACTATTTTTGAGATGACTAAATCTATGTTCAAAGACAAAGACCTTCCAAATTTTTTTTGGATAGAAGAGGTGTATACGGCAGTGTACTTGATGAATAGATATTCAATAAAAGCTCTTCAAAATAAAATACTATTTGAAGCTTAATCCCATAGAAAGCCTTCAGTAAAGCATTTCAAAATCTTTAGATGTGTATGCTATACACATGTTCCAAAGGAGAAGAGGTACAAACTTGATGAAATAGGTAAAAAATATATTTTTGTTGGCTATAATTTTAAATCAAAAGGTTATAGATTTTTTAGTTTGAAGCACAACAAGGTGATCATAAAAAGAGATATTCTTTTCAATGAGAAGGCTACTTGAGATTGGAAGGATAAGAAAGTTGAAGAAAATATTATTACTCTTGATAAAAAAATTTATGATGTCTAAAATAAAGAAAATGAGGATGAAGATTCACCAGAAACTTCTCCAAGTGTAAGTCCATCACCAACTTCAAGCTCAAGCTCATCTCTAAATTCTACTCCCACAAAAATAAGAAGTCTAAGTGACATTTATGCCACTTGTAACTTTTGCACGATTGAGCTCAAAACTTATGAAGAAGTTATACATGAAGAAATATAGAACAAGACAATGCAAAAAAAATTGATGTAATTAAGAAGAACAAAATTTGAGAACTAGTGGAGAAACCAAATGACAAAAAAGTCATTGGCTTGAAGTGGATCTACAAGATAAAATATAATTCGAATGGATCCATTTAAAGATACAAAGCAAGATTGGTAGCAAAAGATTACTTTCAACTATCCAGAATTAATTATCAAGAAACTTTTGCATCGATTGCTCGACATGACATAATTAGAACTCTCATTTCTATGGCAGCACATAAAGATTGAAAATGACACCAACTTGATGTAAAGTTGGTATTCTTGAATCGGATATTGGATGAAAAAATTTATATAAAACAACCTCAAGGTTTCATCATTAAAAGTCAAGAAAGCAAAGTGTACAAATTGAAGAAAACATTGTATAGGTTGAAGCAAGCACTCCGAGTATGGTATTCTCAAATTGATGCTTATTTCAATGGAAAATTTTTTTCAAAAATTCTAAGTGAACCAATACTTTATGTGAAGAAGCAAGGTAATGACATTCTCATTGTCTCTCTTTATGTTGATGATTTGATCATTACCGATAATAATGAGAATATGATTTTGGCTTTTAAAAATGATATGATGAGAAGATATAAAATAAATGATATGGATTTGCTCCATTACTTTTTGAAAATTAAAATCAATCCAAGAGAAGATGATATTTTATTTGTCAAAAGAAGTATGTAGAAAGTATTCTCAAAAAGTTCAAAATAAAGAATTACAATATTGTGACAATATTTTTGATGGTAAATAAAAAATTCATGAAAGAAGATGAAAGCAGTGAAGCCAATGCACCACTATATAGAAGCATTATTGAAAACTTATTGAATCTCATAACTACAAGATCGGACATAATGTTTATATCAAGTTTGTTTTCTAAATGCATGCAAAAACCAAGCAAGATCCACTTTGAGATGGCAAAAAAAGTTTTAAGATACATCAAAAGCATAAAAAATTATGGCATTATGTATGAAAGAAGCATAAATGACAATGTGAAGTTGTTTAAATTTTGTGATAGTGATTGAGTCGGAAGCATTGATGAAATGAAGAGCACATCGGGCTATGCATTCTCTTTTGGATTCGGTGTCATATCTTGGGCATCAAAGAAGCAAGATATTATGGTATTGTCATCCACGGAAGCTGAATATATCTCAACTATTTTGGTGGCATAATAAATAATTTGGTTGAAAAGAATACTAGAAGACGTGGGTGAGAAGCAAGAAAAAGTCGCTACACTACTTTGTGACAAGTCTACCATCTCTATGACAAAGAATCTTATCTACCATAGCCGCATCAAACACATTAAAATTAAGTACCATTTCATAAGAGATGCGGTAGAAAAAAAAAATTAAAGTAAAGTATGTCAGGACTCAAGACCAAGTGGTGGACATCTTCACTAAGGCATTATCCAAAAAAAAATTCATCTACTTTAGAGATCTCATGGGCATTTATGAACAATCATCAAAGGGGAGTATTAAAATATAATGTTTATTCTTTTTAATTTCTAAGTTATGTAAGTTTTAGTTTTTTTGTATGTCGAGTTCATATATGGGCTCATATGTAGTTGGGCACATATTGTTATAGTGATTTATGTATTGATGTATGAACTTTTGTAGGATGTGGTAGCCTCATACATAAGAGGTCTTATGTACTAAGAAAAAAGAAGAAAAGAACTCTAGATTTAAATTCTCTCCTAATTTTTTATATCATTCTCTATTTCAATCTCCTCTCAAATTTTATCAAGTTGGTAAACAAAGCCAAGAGATGATCTAAGTGGTGATGGTGGTTGGTGGGGTAGAAGGAGAGGTAGAAGATGGAACGAGGGAGGCGGTGGTGGCGTCGCCAGTGGGAGTGGAGGCAGAGGGAGAGGTCATGATGGCATTGGGATCAGATGCCAAGGTCTGGCTCGAAGTCTCGGAGCATCGGCCACGGCCCTTGTTCTTCTTGGGGTTGATGACTGAGAGAGGGAGAGAGAGAGATGCATCCTCATTTATTGGAAGGCTGATAGCTTTATAAGAGATATTCATTGCAATGGTGATGTCATATCAAAATTGTCACAACCCAATCAAAAGTCGAAAATCGATGGCTAATGTGGGGCATCTTTCATGAAAATCATTGAAATACACGGCACTTGATAAAATGCAGATGCTCTCATTGGGTTGTGACAAATTTGATGTGGTATCACCGTTACAATATATATTTTCTCGCTTTATAGATGGAATTATACTTAACCGTCCTTAAGATTTATGAAGAGAAGAGACAAATGCTACAACAACTCGGGAAAAACACCCAAAAGAGTCAACCGGGCGTCTTGCACCAATCATTTTGTTTCATTTTATGAAAATAATATTTTCATATTTTATAGAGAAAAAGTATATGAAACATGAGTTTTTGGCTTTCTCATGGACAAAAAATTGATATTTTTTTTAAAAAAAATACTTTTAAAGCCATCATTAGAATGAGTAAGATCTTTTCTTTTATATAGTTTTTCAGAATAGTAGATGTTCAATAGTTGTCGAGAGTCTTCGGTCCTCGCTCACTATGCTTGGGCTCAGTTTCATATCGAGATGGAGGTTGGCCGCTTACTGACGTAGAGAAAGCTTTCACTGGAGATAAAATACTCTTTCTTCAACAAAACCTATAAAATATCCACTCATTATAGATTTTCTGATAGAGGATCTTCTGATACTTAAATCAGCTAAAGCTTCAATAAATAGTAGAATAAAAGAAAGAGATCAGGGTAGAGTTTGGTCTCTCTATTTGTGGAGAGTGAATCACCTACTTAAGAGTCTCTTTTGTCCCCCTTTATATAGAAGGGGAGTAATTATCTGTTACCACCAAGCTCGATAATGACCCTAAAAACTCTATGCTTGTTAAAGATAGTAGACATCTATTACACACATTGGATGTTAGCTAGTCTTACCCACATTATCCATCAGAGATTATCTCTGATAGTTAAGCCCACATGTATGTGATTAGGGGGAAAGGCCTCAAGATTTTCAGATAGCAATTAGCTTTAATTGACGTTCATCGAGCAGATTAGTCATCATTGTTTACTGAGGCTAATTAGTGCATATTGTTGATCAAGCAAGCTCTTCAATATAGCATTGTACTTGATCCATGTGCTATTGATGTTGAGGAGATGAGAAGCTCCTGATGATATCGTCGATGCTCATGAAGATTTTAGTAGGATTCTAACTCAAGATTCATCCTCTGCAACCCATCATTGAGTATTCCGACCTCATCGTTGAGAAGATTGAGGGTGTTGATATTTGATCTATATAGTGTCGAAATGGGACCTTGACTAAATCTGAGGTTAGTCATCCCTTCTGGTTTGTTGATCGTGTGGTCGATTAGTATCCGATCTTAAGATTGGTTGCTATTTGAGATTATATTTCTCCTTAAGTTGAGGTCATTTTGGATTTTTCTATCCTCTGTCCTCTTCCTTCATTGGGGTAGTGGGTGAAAGTGGTGAGTTGCCTCCTAGCCCGGTGACCAAGCTATACAAATCAGAAAAATGACTTACTCCCCTAACAACCAGGCATTAGGTATTCTGGAATATACCATTTTTTAAAGTTAACCAAATATACTAAAACAACTTTTCCAACTAATATATTTTTATAAATTAATTTTTTTATAAAATATTTTAATAAAAAAAATTCTTTTCATGAATTAAATGAGCCTTTAAGTTATAGGCCTTTAAGCTAGCGCATGCAATAGCTAACCAGACCATGCATTATGATCTGGGATCAGCTAAGGTGGATGCAAACATGAGGAGAACAACGGACTCTCTGAGTTAGCACGTAATAGTTTTGGTTGGGCTTTTTATGATCAAAAGTTAACACTTTACTGTCCACCAAAACATCAGATTAGATTTGCATGGATTGGATTGGCCAATATCCATACCCATCTATAATTAAAAATTTCATATGTATATCCATCTCGTATCTGTCATTCGTCGAGTTTAAGGTTATAAATGGATCAGGTTAACCCATGATTAAATCCAACTCGATCTAAATCGATTTGCTTAATTTTTTTTGAATTGATTTGATTTATGTTTAGTAACCTGATCCGAGCCAAACCCATGATTCGAGCAAATCTATAAATCTCGACTCTCGAGTTGCTGTTTGGCTTGCTTACTATTTCTCTGGTTCCCG
Source organism: Elaeis guineensis (assembly GCF_000442705.2). NCBI lineage: Eukaryota > Viridiplantae > Streptophyta > Magnoliopsida > Arecales > Arecaceae > Elaeis > Elaeis guineensis. The sequence continues at coordinate 6,651,332 of NC_026004.2, read as the reverse complement.
TCCTTCTGGGTTGTTGATCTGCGTCCCCATATCTGGAGCATAGGATCCAAATCCTACCGTTTCCTCAAGCAACCATGACCGGAAGTCATTCATTGAGAAAATAACTCTTCGAAGTTTTCCAAGTGCAGGATTTTTATCTTTCCAAATAGCTATTTGGTTTTCCATACAAATGCAATAAATGCCATCAATGTACCCAAACAAAGAATAATACTCATGTTTCGAATCCAAACCGAATCCAAATTTTTTTGATTAAGACTACATTATATATATATCCGGCCGGATCCAAATAATATGTTGGAGTAAAATTTTTTTCTATGGATTTAAGCCGAGCCAATCCAATCTTCTATTAAATTGGGTCCAGGTCTAGTATTAGAATCCAATCAAAAAACTAAATTGCATTAAGTCGGGGTTATCCCTAGTTTGGTTGAGTTAGATAAAATAAATGGTATGATTTGGATCAGATTGGATAAATACGACGAATCCTATCAGATTGCGTAAGAAGTTTATCATGCAAATATTTTAAAATAATTATAATTTAAAAAAAATAGATTTGAATTAATGTTACATCAGATTGAATTTGAGATGTAACATAACATTATCCACATTTGATTCGAATCTATTTAGATATTTTATTTAAAATCCATTCCCACCCCATATTTTAATCAGATCAATCTGGTCCTATTCAACTGGATTGGGTGTTTCGATGAGTCAGCTATAATTGCCATTCCTCAGTTATCATGTTAGTTTTCATTGCTCTTCTTATCTATATAGAGTGATCAGCTTTGGCGCTACTTATAGGGGAGATTGAGGTTTACCTTTTGATCAGATCTATGCAACAATGTTTTCTGCTAATTATTTGATTAGGCGAAATCCTACATGCATTAAATGAGATAGGGTTAGAGAGAGAGAGAGAGAGAGAGATCCAATTCGTGTCGGATAGGGGGAGCAGAGCGCGTGAAAGGATGCTATGGTAGTAATAACTAATAGATGAATAAAATTAAATAAAATTAGTATTTCTACAACTGGTGATGGTAAATATTAACGCTAACTTAATCAAGTTCGGTTACTTAAAGAATATCAACCGTGAGGGACAAGTTCAGAAGTTACAAATATCCACCTTTTATATTTTTATATTTGGATGGATTTGAAAATTTAAACGGTTGAGTCCACACCCTTGTCATCTAGTATTGAATATCAGTAGATTAACACAGTAAAAAGAAAAGGGGACTGGAACTTATGGTTTAAGTATCTTTATCAAATATGTTGAAAATAAACAATATGATTACTTTAATTTAAGATCAGGATCAGATTGGATCCATAATAATTCAGATGATTTTTATTATGGCCAAGAGCTTATGGCTCGACACGTGAAATATTATCCGCTCTGGCCATTGGCCTCACCAGTTTACTCTTCAAAGTACCTCACATGGAAAAGATGATTTTTACTTATACAAATCAAAGTCCTATTTGACTTATAACTAATATAAAACTAATGATATCCTCTCTTTTACACCACAATAATTTTAAAATCATGATTATGATTGTAATAGTGTTGAGATCAAATTCATGATACCAATATGATTGATCATGACTAATAGAGTTGAGTGAAAGATCACAATTGCATTTAAAATGATGCATTTGAGAAATATCCCTAGAGACCTATATAATGGCTGAAAGAAATATATAATTAAGATCAATTGAGGAGAAATTTGAAATTAGATTATGATTTATTTGTCATAAAAAAATATAGCCGGAATTTCAAAAGATTTTTGTTGTATTTTAGATGACGCAAGATTACATGGGCAAAGTATCGAGATAGGGATTAGAAATTAAAATTGTGATCCAACATGGCATGTGGATGAAAATCAAACTTAAAGTTGGATTGAATTGATACTTTAAATCTATATAGGTAGATAAACTACTAAACATTGGTCATTGGTGTTTGAAAAAAATAGGCCCCCGAAAAATAATGAATTTGACACAAATCATGGTGGACCTGTAGCATGAACTAAACAAGTCAACATAGATCAACATTAAAATGAAAAAATCAGATGGCCATTTTTTTTTTTTTTGGTATAGAAAATCGGATGGCCATTTAATAGAAAGTGTAATATTTAGAATTTGTACTAATGCATGTTATGAGAAACCTAATTTAATTCGATTGAAATTATGTGACAAAAATATAGGATTCGCGGGGGTTACGTGGCCCAATTAGCTGGGATGGTATATTTTTTCTACATCGAGTGTAGTGTACAAAGAATTACTCATCGTCGAAGAAAACAACGAAACCAGAATACTTCAAACAAATTGCGAAGAATGGAATGTTTCCACCATAAGTATAAACCCAAAGATCAAGAACAAGAATGAGGCTTTAGATTTAATTGGTATGACCAAAAAATGAACTAAAACCTTCATGGTGGAATAGAAGACTGCAAAAAAAAAAAAAAAGAACAGTGCCTAACCTTGAAATAGTATGAGATTTTGTTAAGGTATTTATTGAACAAGAGAGAAAGGTAGAGATGTAGGGATTTTATAATCTCCATTTCAATTTCATTCGTTAAATCTCAAAAATTATTTATACTAATGTATAGATTTTATAAATAGAAAATAATTATAACTAATACAAAATCAGGCTAATAAAGAAAAATGATACAAAATAATGTTAACAAAGAAAAATACCATGGGATTGTATCAATAAAGAAAATAATATGGATTGTCAAATGATCCCTAAAATCATGTAAACACTTAGAATTATGTAATCACCTAAACTTATACTAACACTCTTTCAACTTAAAGTGGAATTGTAGATGCCAACTCGAGTTTGAAAATTAGATTACAAATGTATTCAAAAACTTGCATAATAAACTAATGTATATCTGTTGGTGTGGCTAATCTAGATGATGTGACTGTGAGAAGATATAGAAGGTGGCAGTTGTAGTAAGACCAATGCTTAAAGAGAAGGTGACTGAAGGCCGATGATTCTTACAGACAAAAATGCTAAAGGAGAGAAGGCGAGTGTTGAAAGAGAAGGCAGATAGTTGAAAGATGCTGATCTTTGTCGACAAAAATGCCACAGAAGAGAAAGTCAGTGCTCAAAAAGAAGGTAGCTGAAGGCTAATGATCCTCGAAGATAAAAATATCATATAAAAGAAGACTGATGCTCCAAGAGAAAGAGCCGAAAATCAATGATGGAGAGAAATTTATCAAGTGATAATAAGAAGCACTATTACAATAAGGGTCTATGGTGGCGGTTATTATGGCATGATTTTGAAAACTGCTGTTATAGAGCCAACGGCAGTGGTTATTGTGAATCGCTACCTTAGGTTGGACCTACGGTAGCGATTGGTAATAACCGTTGCTGTAGATCAACCTATGGCAGCGGTTATTACCAACCGCTACCATAGATCCAACTTACGGTAATGGTTATCATCAACTGCTGCCTTAGGTTGGACCTATGGCAGCCATTGTCCTTGACCACTGTTGTAGGTCTAACCTACAATAGCGATTGTTAATAACCGCTGCCGTAGGTTAAACCTGCGGCAGCGGTTCGCAATAACCACTGCTGTTGGAAGAATATAATTTTTTTTAAATATGATATAATTTTAAAATTTAAAGTCTATCTTTACAATTTATTGTCTAAATAATTATCATTAAAATATCATCACAAAAGACTGCTTCGATTCAATAGTCTTAGTTATGTCGATCATTAAAATTTGATTTCAAAGATCACGAACGATCGCATGATGATCTGATAGATAGAAACCATCGATGGGTATGAAAACTTTCTGTTAGGATTTGACACCTCGAGATTCAGCCCACATTGAGCCCACAGCGAGGTTCGCGGCGAAAAACGGAGTCCAACGAGACTAAGATCACCTGAATCGGAGCTCGGATGGAGGAGATACGAGCTTTTGAAGTCGGCACGAGAATCGAGGCGGCGGAGGATCGCCGGCGATCGGCGGCGGGCGGCAGCGGCGCGGCCGCAGGCGGCGGCGCGCGGGACGCGCGTCCCAGGCCCGCGTGGGACGCGGGACCCAGGCCCGTGCGGGACGCGCGACCCAGGCCCAGGCCCGCGCGGGACGCGCGTCCCAAGCCCAGGCCCGCGCGGGACGCGCGACCCAGGCCCAGGCCCGCGCGGGACGCGCGACCCAGCGGCCTGCTGGCCCATCCCCGGTCCACCGTGGACCGGGTGGTCCACGGCGCGGTCTGCGGACCGCGTGGGCGTTTCCCACGCGATTCTCGCGGTCCACGGCACTATTCCATGGACCGGAGCGCGATCGGATGGCCCAGAGAGCTCCCGGTCTTGATCCGACGGTCAGGAGGGTTTCTTGGCTTTGTTAAGGAGTCCTAATCCCTTTCTAATCATGCTTTAACCTATGATTAAGCCTTTAAAAAGGCCCTGTAACAGAGGGACGGGTGGTTTTTCGGTTTCTCGCCGCCGTACGAACCGAGAGGAGAGAGAGAGGCGTGAGGCGCTGTGAGAGAAGGAGCAGGAGGCTCCTGGACAGCGGTCGCCAGGCTCTTCAGGGGTTCAGGGGGGTCTCCAAGAGAGAGAGAGCTTTTGTAAGGGGAACTTCATGTGAGAGAGAATTGGGTGTACAAGGGTTGAGGGTGAGGTCTCCTCTTGTAAAATTTTCTTTTCATAGTGAAGTTTGCATGCCCCGTGGAGGCGAGCCCTTTTGTGACTGATCCACGTATTTTGATTGTTTTTCCTTTTGTTTTGTTTCTTCTTTCTTCCTGCTGCATCGCGTGGTACTGAAAGGATCTTGGGAGGTGGTGTTCTGGCCAGACATCCACCCAACAAGTGGTATCAGAGCAAGGCGGTACAAGGATGCAGATTGCAGTGGTGGTGAGCAAGACTGAAGATGGAGAAAACAGGAACAATCAGGATGGAGATCAACAAGTTTGATGGTAAGAGCAATTTCTCCTTGTGGCAGGCAAGGGTGAAGGACGTGCTCATCCAACAGGGGTTGATCGAAGCTCTCTTGTGCGATGAGAAACCGACCACCATGGAGGTGCGGGATTGGAAACGGCTACAGATGCAGGCGGTGAGTACCATCCGTATGTACCTGGCGGATGAGGTGGTGATCTATGTGCTGAGCGAGACTTCCCCGACGGTGCTGTGGTCGAAGCTCGAGGAGTTGTACATGGCGAAGTCTCTCACCAACACTCTTTTCCTCTGGAGGCAGTTTTACCAACTGCGGATGACTGAGGGACAGAGCGTGCAGGAGCATCTGAGCCACTTCCAGAAGATTCTCACCGACCTTCTCAGCGTTGGCGAGAACGTTGAGGAGAAGACCAGGGCGCTGGTTTTGCTGGCGTCGCTTCCTTCTTCGTACGAGTCCTTGGTGACTGCTCTTCTAGTGGGGAAGAGCACTATCAAGATGGACGAGGTCACCGCGGCGATACTCCAGAACGAGGTTCTCAGGAGGGAGAACCCAGCTTTGAGCTCAGGTGTCGATAGCTCAGCTTTGGTGGCTTCTGGAGGTGCAGGAGGCGGTAGACGGAGCGACAGGAGATCGCATCGAGGGCGGTCTAAGTCCAGGAGGGACTTGAGCAAAACCAGGTGTTACCGGTGTGAGGAGTTGGGGCATCTAGCCAGAGATTGCCCTCAACTGAAAAATCGGACGGTGGTTGCTGTAGCGACGGCCGGCAGCGATTCAGATGGAGATGTCCTGGAGATATCTGACGAGGTATCTACTTCTTTCCAGCAGTGGATATTAGATTCTGCATGCCCCTATCATGTGTGTTGCAGAGAGGAGCAGTTTGACTCCCTGGAGAACAGTGAGAGCACTGTATATCTGCCGAATGGATCGAGCTGTGCGATCAGAGGCATTGGGACGGTCAGCTGGAGGACACATGACGGTGCAGTGAGGAGATTGGGGGAGGTCCGATACATACCCGATTTCAGGCGGAATCTTATCTCACTTAGCAGACTGGATTCGAGAGGCTACAGGACGGTAGCTGGTGGAGGAATCCTGAGGGTGCTACGCGGCGATAGGATTGTGCTGGAGGGGAAGAAGGGGAGCAGAGGACATTATTACCTGGCAGGGAACCCAGTGCGAGGTGGAGCATCGGGAGCCAGGTGGAGCCCAGAGCGAGGTGGAGCTCCAGGAGGCGGATCGGGCATGAGACAGGAGACTCGGGAGGACGAGAGGCGACGTCGCAAGGTAAGATTCCTATTGCCGCAGGATGATGCCCCGAGCAGGTCTCAGGTCAGGAGGAGCACAGCATACGACGGAGATGGGATCGAGCAGCCTGGCTCGACTCCCATGTTTGCCCATCCATGATCAGCAGGCGATTGCCCCAGGGCATGGGGGCGAGGAGATCCAGAAGCTCTCGGAGTTTGGAGGAGGCCGAATATCGAGTCGAGGTGGAGATTGTTAGGATTTGACACCTCGAGATTCAGCCCACATTGAGCCCACAGCGAGGTTCGCGGCGAAAAACGGAGTCCAACGAGACCAAGATCACCTGAATCGGAGCTCGGATGGAGGAGATACGAGCTTTTGAAGTCGGCACGAGAATCGAGGCGGCGGAGGATCGCCGGCGATCGGCGGCGGGCGGCAGCGGCGCGGCCGCAGGCGGCGGCGCGCGGGACGCGCGTCCCAGGCCCGCGTGGGACGCGGGACCCAGGCCCGTGCGGGACGCGCGACCCAGGCCCAGGCCCGCGCGGGACGCGCGACCCAGGCCCAGGCCCGCGCGGGACGCGCGACCCAGCGGCCTGCTGGCCCATCCCCGGTCCACCGTGGACCGGGTGGTCCACGGCGCGGTCTGCGGACCGCGTGGGCGTTTCCCACGCGATTCTCGCGGTCCACGGCACTATTCCGTGGACCGGAGCGCGATCGGATGGCCCAGAGAGCTTCCGGTCTTGATCCGACGGTCAGGAGGGTTTCTTGGCTTTGTTAAGGAGTCCTAATCCCTTTCTAATCATGCTTTAACCTATGATTAAGCCTTTAAAAAGGCCCTGTAACAGAGGGACGGGTGGTTTTTCGGTTTCTCGCCGCCGTACGAACCGAGAGGAGAGAGAGAGGCGTGAGGCGCTGTGAGAGAAGGAGCAGGAGGCTCCTGGACAGCGGTCGCCAGGCTCTTCAGGGGTTCAGGGGGGTCTCCAAGAGAGAGAGAGAGCTTTTGTAAGGGGAACTTCATGTGAGAGAGAATTGGGTGTACAAGGGTTGAGGGTGAGGTCTCCTCTTGTAAAATTTTCTTTTCATAGTGAAGTTTGCATGCCCCGTGGAGGCGAGCCCTTTTGTGGCTGATCCACGTATTTTGATTGTTTTTCCTTTTGTTTTGTTTCTTCTTTCTTCCTGCTGCATCGCGTGGTACTGAAAGGATCTTGGGAGGTGGTGTTCTGGCCAGACATCCACCCAACACTTTCAATAATGATCTCGATAATATTTTTAGTATACTATCTAAATTTTATTTCAATCGAATATCATTAGCATGGTCAATTTAGCATGGGATAATTTCGACCGTTAACTGAAAAATGAGTGATCAAAAAGCCAAACAACATCCGATTAAGATGATTTTTTAGATAAATAATTTTAGCTACTACTTTAATCATTTATTTGATGATGATCGTAAAATCCAAACTGTACGTATATGAACCATCCACATTAAGCAGATCTTGCAAAAGCACAAGTATAATTACTTAAAGATTTTAAGAATGAGAATTAAGAGACGTATAGTTTTGGATCGTTCATATCTGTGTGTTAATTATTTTTACGATCACCATCAGACAAATGATCAAAATAATAGCAAAGATCATTTATCCAATCGAATGCCTTATAATCGGACGTCGTTTGATTTTTTAGTTATTCATTTTTTATTTAACGATCCAAATCATTTCATGCTAAATTGATCATGATAATGATATCTGATTAAAATAAAATTTTGATAGTATGCTATAAATATCATCGAAGTCATCGTTGTAAGTTTTGGATCTATCGATGGTCTCTATCCATTAGATTATCATACGGTCATTTGTGACCGTCGAAATCGAATTTTATTAATCGACATACCTAAGGCTATTGAATCAAGATGGTTTTTTGTGACGATTCTCTAATGATAATTATTTAGATAATGAATAGTAAAGATGAACTTTCAATTCTAAAATTATACTATATTTAGGAGAAAATTTATATTCTATCAAAGACGGGTTATTACGATTTGCTGCCGTAGGTTAACCAAACCACTGCCATAGGTTGGATCTACAACAGTAGTTATAACTAACCGCTGCTATAGGTTGGACCTACGGTAGTGGTCAAGGGCAACCGCTACTGTAGGTTGGATCTACTATAGCGGTCAAGGGCAACCGCTGTCGTAGGTTGACTTACGGCAGCGGTTGCCAATCAACTGCTGTTGTAGGTCCAACCTACGGCAATGGTCAATGGCAACCACTGCCGTAGGTCCAACAATAGTTGATTTTGATAGTCCCATATCGGTTGTGAAAATAATGAATGAACGGTATATAAAGGCTTAAGTTGTGAACCACCACTAGTAAGAGGTTAAGCATTTCGTCGCAGGCCCTGCTCGTCGCTATCGCTCTGCCGCCGCCGCCACCATCTCCATCGCCACCGCTTGCTACCGTGCCCCCCGGCTGCTGCCGCCCCCCCTGATTGCTGCCGCCACCCCGCCGCTACTCACCACTGCCTGACGTTGCTGCCCCCTGCCGCCAGCTGTCGACTGTCAACAGATAGCCTACCGGCAACTACCGGCAATCATCCGACCCCCGATCGGCCTTTTTGACCGATCAAAGGCTAAGGCGGCGATTTGCTAAGTGCTGCCATAGATCCTATGGCAGCAGTTGACATAATTGCTGTTGTAGATAAGGCTACGACAGTGGTTTGGTAAATGCTAATATAGCTTAAAAAAATTATTGCCATAAGTTATCTATGATAGTGGTTGACATAATCGCTACCGTAGCTACATGTTGACTGATCAAATGTTATAGAAGTGGTTTGTGAACCGCTATCATAGTTTAAAAAACCATTGCCATAGGTTATCTATAGCAAGTGGTTGGCATAACCACGATCATAGGTAAAAAAATTATTGCTGTAGGCTATGGCGACGGCCACAATGACAGCAGTTAGACAATTGCTGCCGTAGGTTATAGCAGTGATTTTTTGAGTTACGGTAGTGGTTTTAAATCGCTGCCATAGATCTTTTTTGTAGTAGTGTAAAGACAATAAAAAATCTAAAGTTGTGGAAAAAAACAATGGAGAACAACTACGAATTCATATTAAATAAAAAATTTTTGAGTCTTATTCTACCAAAAAATAGATAATCTACAGTACTGATGAAAAAATAGAGATTAATAGATCGACAATAATGGCCACAGTAAAAATAGAAGAGATGACGGTAGTATATTAGATGATTGATAGCTTTGACCCCATGTTAAAATAATTATAAAAAAAGAAAAAAATAATATAGAAAAGAGAGAGAGAAAGAACTTTATCATCATTCGATATATCCTAAAGGTTATTTATATTAGTGTACATACTTCATAAATAAAAAATAATAATAAGTGATATGGAATCAGACTAATAAAAAAAAATATAAAATATTATTAATAAAAAAATGCTATGTAATTGCATCAACAATGAAAAATTTAATGGATTGCCGTGTGTGACCCTTAAAATCATGTAATCATCTAAAATTATGTGATCTGATTTCATCGAGAATTAGATGGAGAGAGAGAGTGCCATGCATTCAACGACCAAAACGACTTCTCTTTGGCACTTCATCGCATACATTTTCTAGGACAAGAAGAAATATATCACAAGAAAAATTCATACAAAATATCGAGAAACGGAATCTTTCCTGTAGAGATAATATCGCAGGCTCAAGGGCAAGATCGGTGCGTCATTTCTCAGCCGTATGACGAGAGTGAATTGAACACTTTACAATGGAGCAGACAAACTCAACCAAATCATTAAGGGGCCGAGCATTCAAACACTAAGTCCACCACCTTCGCCATCACCCTCACCGCTGCCGCTGTCCGGGCCGCCGCCTTCCCCCTCGGAACCACCACAAGAACCACCGCTTCCATGCCGCTTCTTTCTCTCCGCCAACAGCATCTCCGTCACCCCGACCGCGCTCCTAAGCACCTCCAAGTTAGCCATGGCATCCAATGCCGCCTTCACCTCCGCATCGCCCATCATTTTCCTCGCCAACCGCAGCAAAGACCCGATCACGGACTCCATCTCGCCAAGGTGCAAGCCAAACATAGCAACGACCATCTCCTGCACCTCTGCCGGCTCCTTTTCCTTCCCACTTAGCGAGGCCGCCATTGCGCTAACGACAGCCGGAGCGAAGAGACTTATGAAGTCATCCGTTATGGGCAAGAGTGTCGGGGTTCTCGTGCTCGCCGCCGACGCAGAGGGTGAGATCGATGGGTCGGCGAGGTCGGTGATATTGGTGGCGTCGTCCGAGGTGCAAGAAACGCGTCCTTGATGGGTTTCTTGGATGGGTAGCGGCGGGGCCGAGGGGAGAGGCTGAGTGGTGCTGATCTGTGAGGGGGAGGATGGAAGAATAGAGGTGGGCTGAGGCGGTGCCGACGGGATAAGCGGGGTGGCGTTGGCGGTGGTAGTGGTGGTGGTTGGTGGGGCAGAAGGGGAGGCGGAGGATGGAACAAGGGAGGCGGTGGTGGCGTCGCCGGTCGGAGCGGAGGCAGAGGGAGAAATCACGGTGGTGTTGGGATCGGACGCCGAGGTCTGGCCCGGAGTCTTGGAGCGTCGGCCGCGACCCTTGTTCTTCTTCCTGGGAGCCATGAGAGAGAGAGAGAGAGAGAGAGAGAGAGAGAAGCGTTCTCGTTTGCTGGAGGGTTTGTAGACAGAATTATTCTCAAATTCCTAAATGGTACCCTTTTTTTTATCTTTTGGTAGAAACCCTAAATGATAAATTGATCATTTAACCGTCCTCAAGATTTATAGATGTCACATTTGGTACAAAGTGATCGTTCAAGATCAAAAATGATATGAATAAAAATAATGAGATTATCATATTTAATCAAACTATAATTATTATATATTATTGTGATTTCAAATCACCATCTATTTTAGTTCTTAGAAACTCATTCATGAGGTTGGAAATCTAAGATCATCCTATAACCATGATCTTGGATTAAAATTTGAGGACAAAGGTGCCCTTCAATTCAACGAAAAAAAAAAGTATATCAATATACTATTAATATATTATATTAATATTATATATATAATATTATATTATATATTATATTTATGATATGTATTATAATATATTATTAATTATATTATGATCATATTATTATTCAATGAATTATAAATTATAGTAGAAATATACTATTGAACTTTATATTTATATAAAGAAATTATTTAAAATATTACTTTTATTTGATTATTTTCTTTACCAAAATAAATATTAGTATTAGAAATAGTATATTGTAAGTATAAATAAAATATTAATTTCATAATAACAATTAGTATATCTTTACAAGATTAATAATTTATAGGATTAATAAATATATTTTTATGAAATATATTCATGATTAATATATTATTAAATATATTAATATTTTACTATAATATATTTTATATGATTAATAAATATATTATTATGAAATATATCAGGGATAGTTTTGGTATTTTATGGTTAGCGATCTTGGATTTTCATGTAATACCAAATAATTTACTCATAAAGATCTTTAATTATTGGATCATAACTTACTAAATATAGTGATCTTAAATTACTAGAGATTAGATTATCTCATGATTCGGATTATTAATGATCTTAGATCATTGTGATGATCCTATTTGAATCATCAAATGTTGTTGAGAAGAAAGGGCAATGCTGTGGTAACTCGAAAAAATCACTGAAAAAAAGTCACCCATGCACCTTGCACCAATCATTTTGCTTCATTAATGACAAGCTACGCGATGCCGATGCAAAGGGACCAAATGACAATATATCACATCAGCTAAATGGACTTTGGGTGACCGTTTTGGGTGATTAAGCATTTTTCAGAAAAATACCCAGGGAATTGAGCTACCTGGGTACATGAGAGGTGAGAGCATTTTTTTGAAAAGAAGAAAGGATTGAACTTCTGATAAAAATTTGTAGGGACATGATCTTTGATTGCACCCATACGATTCAGATTTGATGGTTATAGAGAGTCGGTCTGAGGCATTAGAATACTTGACTAATAAGTCATCAGGTGCGCATGAAATTACCATCCAGACCATGCATTATGGTTTGGGAATAGTTGAAATGGATGCAAACATGGGGAGAACAATATGCCCTTTGATTTAACATAGAAAAAATTATCTATAGATCTTTAGATTTATTCAAAATTATTTTTAAATCTCTAAACTTTTTAGATTCCATAAAAAGTCCTTGAACTGTTAAAGAATTTTTTTTAGGTCTCTACTATCCACACAGATTGGTTACATAGATCCATATTCAGGTTATACAGATTGTGTTCAAGTTACACAAGTTTATATTCAGATTTTTTGCATAATCTGCATAATCTGAATATAAACTTGTATAACTTGAATATAAATTTGTGTAACCTGAATATGAACCTATGTAATCAATTTGTGTGGACGGTAGGCACCTAAAAATAACTCCTTAGCAGTTCAAAATTTTTTTATGGAATCTGAAAAGTTCAAAGACTTAAAAGTAATTTGGGATCAATCTGGGGACCTATAGACAATATTTTCATTAACATATGCAATAGTTTTATTTTATTTTTTTCTTTTTTGAATAAAATTGGACTGATCATATAACTTTCATACAAATATATTCAACTAAATCAAAGATAAAATATTACAAAGAGCAATAGGAGCAGCGCCGCCTTTGTCCACAAAACATCTCCTAATTGCTAGCTATATAAGAGTTGATCTAGTTCACAGCACTATTCACCACACGGTAAACACGCTTGACAACCAAGGAGGCATATTTCCTCATGATTCTATGGATACTACATGGAAAGCGGCTGGAATGTGTCGCATCCATTTGACCTTGGATCACTATATCATTGTAGTTCAGTTACCCTTAATGGTTAGATAATCCGCCTTCAGATCCCATCTTGCTTGGGTGATACCTACCAAGGCAACCCTTAACTCAACTCCCAAGGATCGAGATATCAAAAAGATGATTCTCACAAGCTGTCACCAAGCCTTAATTTGATTAGCCTCGAATCACAAATTCGACACCACCACTGCTACCTATTACATTACCATCAAGGTTGATCTTGAGGAAACTCAAGGGTGGGGGCTTCTAGGTGATAAAAATCAAATGATTTACTCCATAAGTAGAAAGGGATCGAGTCTAGATTTTCTTAGCTATCAAGGTCACCCCATTAGAAGAAAACCTAGTTATCTTAGTTATTTGAATCAAATTTCTCTTCAGAACAAACTACGCCGAATGCCTACGACCCTCAAACATATGATTATTTTTAGCAAGATAGGTCTGGTAGGCAATGTAAACTAATCTAATGTCCGAAAGTCTGGAGGACTCATTCCCAATACTTTGCAAGGACTTAGAAAAGAACTGAATCAATGTCTCCAAATAAGTAATCATCGGAAAAAGTTAGTGAAGTGCTATGTCTATACTGTCCTCTAACATAGGACATGCCCGATAATCTCGATGTTTATATATCACAGGATACGCAAGTCAAAGAAACATCCATCCCCCGATCCCTCAACAGCCCCTGGTTGGTAAGTGGCCCCATGGCACCTTGCAAACTAAAAGGCTAACTATGGGATCAATGGATCTTAAGTCTCCTGATCCATTTAGTATCTAGTCTCTTGATAGGTTCCCCTCTATACAATTTTCATACAAAGTTGCATGATATGATTATCAGAATGCCTAATTTATTAGGCCATACATGTTTGGTGGTTTGAACTCTTGTTATCCACCTGAAAAAGATCATTAGGACCTTAGAGATGGAAATTGGACGTTTTTGTGTGAAACTATTATCAAAATAATTTGCATGTTTAATTTGTGAATATGATTACATTATTTTTGCAATTAATTTTTCATTATATCTTTATTCTTTCATAAAGAGCATCGAACTCTAATAGAGAAAAACATCGGACATTATTTCCAAAATTCCTAAAATATTAATTTAATTTATTTCTATTAGATTATGCCAATATGTAGGTACTCTACCATTGCATCCAGATTTAATTAAAATTTTATCAATATATCAACTGACTGTGTATATAAACCTTTGAATTTTATATGATTCTTTGCATGGAAATACCTTTGTCCCCCACATGAGGTTTCCAACTGTGGTCTAACGTAATTGGTTATAAACAAATTTCCCCCAACTAGTCTTGATCAGAGGATGGGAAAGAGAGACCCATGAAGGCGTGGTCTCCTCATCCGAGTCCCATGCTATCTCGCTTTGGAGTGGAAAGCTCCAGTGTTCTATGCAAAATATTTGCGGACGCTTGCATAAAATTATTATACAGGTGAAAATCCACATGAGAAAAATAGGTGCACACTTCTCAGAAAAAGCACACCGTCCGCATAGCATGCCTATGTGGAAAGAAAATCCGTATAAAAGGATTTGCTGGGGCGGTCTCAGAAAGGATTACAATTTAACCGAAATCAAGGAAATGCCGCGCAGCACAAAAAAACGACGAAACTAGGTAAACAGAAGAGAAGAGAAGTGAAAAGAGAACTGTGCCTACCTCCAAACATTACGAGATTTCATCAGAGAAGTAGAGAAAGAAAGAGAGAGAGAGCCTTGCATTCAACGACCAGAATGACTTCTCTTCGACACTTCATCGCATACATCTTCTTGGACAAAAACAAATATATCACAAGAAAAATTTATAGAAAATATCAAGAAGGGAACCTTTGCCATGACGAAGAATGAGATGAATGCGTCAGTTCTCAGCCTTAGGACCAAAGAGTGAAACGGTGTGTGATGACCGTCTGGACTCTGTAAACTTCTCAGACCAAGCATTCAAACATTAACCCCACCACCTTCGCCATCACCTTCACCCCTGCCGCTGTCCGGGCCGCCGCCGGCCCCCTTGGAACCACTACAAGAACTACCGCTTCCATCCCGCTTCTTTCCCTCCGCCAAGTGCATCTTCGCCGCCCGGATCGTGCTCTTTCGCGCCCGCAGGTCAGCCAAGGCCTCCGACGCCGCCTTCACCTGCGCGTCGCCCTTCATTTGCTCCGCCAACTTCAGCAAACACTCGAGTATCGACTCCGTATTGTCGAGCGGGAGACCAAACAAAATAGCGGCCAATTCATGCAACGGCGTCGGTTCCTCGTCCTTCACACTTCGCACAGCCGCCATTGCTTCCTCGAACGCCGTAGCGTAGAGACTCATGAAGTCATCCGTGCTCGCCGCTGACGCAGAGGGTGCGGTCGATGGGCCGGCGTGGTCGGTGGTGGTGTCGCCGTCCGAGGTGCAAGAAATGCGTTCTTGACGGGTTTCTCCGATGGGTAGGGGCTGGGGCGAGGGGAGAGGCTGAGTGCTGACCGTGATCTGTGAGGGGGAGAATGGAAGAAGGGAGGTGGTCTGAGGCGGTGTCGACAGGATAAGATGGGTGGTGGTGGTTGGTGGGGCAGAAGGGGAGGCGGAGGATGGAACAAGGGAGGCGGTGGTGGCGTCGCTGGTGGGAGCGGAGGCAGAGGGGGAGGTCGCGGTGGGGTTGGGATCAGACGTCGAGGTCTGGGCCGGAGTCTTGGAGCGTCGGCCGCGGCCCCTGTTCTTCTTCTTGGGAGCCATGAGAGAGAGAGAGAGAGAGATGCGTTCTCGTTTGCTTGAAGCCTTGAAGGTCGATAGCTTTGCAGAGAGAATTATTCTCAAATTCCTAAATGATACCCCCTTTTTTTTCTTCTTTCGGTAGAAACCCTAAATGATAATTTGATCATTTAACTGTCCTCAAGATTTATAGGTGGCATTTCACATTTGGTATGTGGTGATCGTCTAAGACCAAGAATGATGTAGATGAAGATGATAAGATCATCGTATTTGATTGCACCATGATGATTTTACGTAGCACTAGTGATTTCAAATCACCTCTATTCCTCAAATCATCCTCCAATTTAGTGATGTGATACTTGTCCTCAAGGTCAGAAATCTAAGATAACCTCAAGCAGTGATCTTGGACTAAAGTATAAGGATAAAACTATCCCTCAGTCTAATAAAAAAATTGATATATCAATATATCATTCAAATATTATATCAATATTATATATATAATATTATATTATATTTAATATTATATATATCACATGATAATATATTATTAATCATATTATGAATTAATGATAATTTTAAATTAGAATAAAAATATCTTATTATATTTTATATTTATATAATAAAATATTTAATATATTACTTCGATTTTTCTTATTTTTCTAATCAACATAAATATTTGTATTAATAAAAAATATATTATAAGTATAAATAAAAATATTAATTTTATAATAATAATTAAGATATTTTTATATAGGATTAATAATTTATAGGGCTAATAAATATATTTTTATAGAATCTAATAATTATCAATTTATTAATAAATATAGTAATATTTTATTTATAATATATCATATATGATTAACAAATATATTTTTTTGACATATATTATAGGTAGTTTTGATATTATATAATCAGTAATCTTGAAATATTTTTATAGAATACCAAATAAGCTACTTGTGGATACTTGAGAATTTTTAATTACTAGACTATAGTATACCAAACATCATGATCTTAGATCATTGATGATCAGATCACCACAGATTTTGGATTCTTGGTGATCTTAGATCACTATGATGATCTCATTTGGGTCATCAAATGCTACCATAGTGATTCTATATAGTAGTGATTTGAAATCACACTCATTTCTCAAATCACCATCCAACCTAATAATAAAATATCCATTCATGAGGTTGGGGGTGATATGTGATCTTGGGCTGAAATTTTAGAACAAAGATACCTTGAATGAAAAAGAAAAGATATATCATTATACTGTTAATATATTATATCAATATTTTATATATATGATATTATATTATATATTATATTTGTGATATATATTATAATATATTATTAATCATATTATTGCTATTAGAAATAATATATTGTAAGTATACATATATATTAATAATTTATGAAATATATTAATAATTAATATATTAGTAAATGCATTAATATCTTGCTATAATATATTTTATATGATTGATAAATATATTATTATGAAATATATTAGGGATGGTTTTGGTATTATATGAACAATGATCTTGGATTTTCATAGAATGCCAAACTAGTTACTCGCAAGAATCTTTATTTAATGGATCATAACCTACTAAATACAATGATCTTAGATTACTAAGGATCGGATTATCCCAAGATTTGGATCACCGATTATCTTAGATCATTATGGTGATCCTATTTGAGTGGCCAAATATCGTCGTTGAAAGGAAAGAGCAATGCTATGGTAACCTAGAAAAATCACTCAAAACAGTCACCCACGCACCTTGCACCAATCATTTCGCTTCATTAATGATGCTATGCGATATCGATGCAAAAAGAGCTGTTGCGGTTAAGAGTTGGATGGCTCAGATGGCTGGATCAATCTTTGCTCTCATATGTGTGAGGTATTATTCACTTTGGATCTGATCATCTCGATTTTTAGTGGGCCCTGATAGCTTTAGTGAGCTATATTAATTTTTTTAAAGACTTACCTCGATCGGATACATTGGATCTTAACCATTTTAAGCCTCGTGATTTTGTCTTTTAAAAGGTGTCTCATGAAATTCAGAAGGTTAGATGGCTAGATTGATCTTCGCTCTCATATGTATGAGATATTATTTGCTTCAGCCGTCTTGGACTTTAGTGAGCCCTAGTATCTTTAGTGAACCACCCATGGCCATAGTAGGCCATGCTCAATTTTTTGATGACTTGCCTCCATTGGCTACGGTAGACCTTTGTCATTTTGAGCCCCATGATTTTATTTTTTAAAAAGTATCTTATTAAGAAGAAAATGTCCCATTCTATATAAGGCAGAGTTAAGTTTGATTCGTAACTAATGTAGGATTAAAGATCCCTTCCTCCCGCCGCAAGAATAAATGACAATATACCATACTAGCTAAGCAGACTTTGGGTGACTGTTTTTGGGTGATTAAGAATTAATTTTTCAAAAAAATACCCATGGAACTGAGCTACTTGGGTATGTGAGTGGTGAGAGATGAGCAGGCGAGAGCATTATTTTGAAAAGAAGAAAGGACCAAACTTCTGATAAAAATTTGCGGGGACATGATCTTTGATTGCACCCAAACGATTCAGATCTAATGATTATAGAGAGTCGGTTTGAGGCATTGGAATATTTAACTAATAAGTCATCAGCTGTACATGCAATGACTATCTAGACCATGCATTATGACCTGGGATCAGCTAAAATGGATGCCAACAGGGGGAGAACAATGGGCTTTTTGATTTAACACATGTGATAGTCTTATTTTATTTTATTTTGTTTCTTCTAGATAAAATCAAAGTGATCATATAACTTAATTTCATACAAATACATCCAGCAAAATCAAAAAATAAAATGTTACAAAGAACAACAATAGCACTGCCACCTTAGTCCATGAAACATCTCCTGCTGAGCTATATTATATATATATATATATATATATATATATATATATATAAGAGTTAAACATGCTTGACGACCAAGCTAGGAGGCACATTTCCTCATGATCCTCCAGACATTGCATAGAAAGGGGCTGGAATGTGTCGCCTTGATCTGACCCTAGATCCACTCTATCATTGTTGATGAGTTGCCCTTAATGGTTAGATAATCCACCTTTAGATCCCATCTTGCTTAGATGATACTTGCCTAGGAAACCATTAACTCAATTCCCAAGGACCGAGATATCAAAAAGATGACTCTATCAAGCCGCCACCAAGCCCTAATTTAAGCTTTGAATCACAAATCCGACACCACCACCGCTACCTATTACACTATTGTCAAGATTGACCTTGAGGAAACTCAAGGGTGGGGGCTCCTAGGTAAAACAAAACAATTTGCTTCATAAGTAGAAAGGGATGAGTCTAGATTTTTTGAGTTGTCAAGGTCACTCATTAGAAGAAAGGCTAGTGATCTTGGCTTTTTGAATCAAAACTCTTTTCAGAACGAATCTCGCTGGGTGCCTACTACCCTTCAACATATGATTATTCTTAGCAAGCCAAAACTGGTAGGCACTGTAATTGCTAATCTAATGCCTGAAGGTCTAGCTGACTCATGGCCAATACTCTGCAAGGACTTAGGAAAAAACCAAATTAGCATCTCCAAATAAGTGATCATCGGAAAAGGCTGGTGAAACGCCATGCCTATACTATCCTCTAACACAAGACATGCCTGATATATAGTCTTGATGTTCATATCAACATATGGATAAGTCAAATGAATGTCCATCTTATGATCCTTCAACAACCCCTTGTTGGAAAGTGGCCCCATCGCATATTTCAACTAAAAGGCTAACTTTGGGATGGACTTAAAGTCTTTTGATCGAAAAAAATTTCTATAATCGAACCGATCATGAAAGAAATTATGATCAGACAGTCATCGTCTACCACATGCATACATTGGGACATCCATAAAAAAAGAGACAGTTATGTAATGTTTATCTAAATTGTTTAAATATCTCTAGGATTTATCCATTCATCTTTTTTTAGTATTTTAACACATGCGCGTAAGCGTGTATGGCCACCCATCTTTTGATGGATATTTCCGAAGTATATCCGACCATAATTTCTTCCATGATCGATCCGACTATAGAAGTTTATTCCTCTTGATCCATGTACTATCTAATCTCTTAACAGGCTCCTCTCTTTACAGTTTTCATGTGAAGTTTCTTACAAAATTATCAGAATGCCTAATTTATTAGGCCATACATGTTTAATGGTTTGATTTGATTGCTATTCTTATGCCTAAATCTTTGCCAGCTTGGTTCATGACGTGTTAAGAACACTTATTTCAATTTATTTTTTTAATATAAAAAATATCATGATAGGTTGGATAAGGCCAGGAACTGCACTGCGAATAGAAAAGTAAAAATTATAAAAATTTTCACGAGGACAAAACAAGCTGCCTCGAATTCAAGTTGTTTATGAAATTTATTGCCATGATGATACCACGTTAAATTTATAACAAATCAATAAAAATATTTATATTTTATTAGTTTTCATATAATTTATCGATTCTCGTAGATAATATCCTATACTATCTTCTGCATTTCATCCATTCTCAAAATTAGTTTGTTATAATGGTGACATGGTATCGTTATTGCAACAAAAATTTACTCCTATTCATGGTCTCACTTGTGCTTACGTGAAAGACAAACGAAGTTTGCCAGGCAACTATGGAGTTCTTGTAAGGCCTACCGGCCCACGTGAGGTTTCAAACTGTGGTCTAACGTAATTGGTTGTAAACAAATTTCCACCACCCAATCTTTGATCACATGATGGGAAAGAGAGAGACCCATGGAGTCGTGGTGTCCTCATCCGAGTTCTATGCTTTCTCGCTCTTGGAGGGGAAGCTCCTGCGTTCTGTGTAAAATATGTGCGGATGGTTTCATAAAATTATTATACAGATAAAAAATCTACATGGAAAAAAAAAGGACACTGGTCCGCATAGCATGCCTATGTGGGAAGAAAATCCGCATAAAAGTACTTGCTGGGGCAGTCTCAGAAAGGATGGGATACGATCTTACCGAAATCAAGGAAATGCCGCGAAGCACAAAATTAAACGAATTCGTCCTTTCGTAGGACTTATGAATTATGATATACTTCTCCAACAAAACGACGACGAAAAAACAAAGACAAGTAGAGAGAGCACAGTGCCGAACCTCCAAACATTCCGAGATTTCCTCAGAGAAGAAGAGAGGGAGAGCCATGGATTCAAAGATCAAAATGACTTCTCCTCGACCCTTCATCACATACATCTTCTTGGACAAAAACAAATATATCACAAGAAAGATTTATAGAAAATATCAAGAAGGGAATCTTTCCCAGGTTCAAGAACAAGATCAATGCGTCAGTTCTCAGCCGTATGACCAAAAGACTGAAACACTTTACAACGGAACAGACGAACTCCTCCAAATCATTCAAGAAAGAACAGTGTGTGATTACCTTCTGGACTCTCTAAACTTCTCAGACCAAGCATTCAAACGCCAACTCCACCACCTTCGCCATTACCATCACCTTCACCGCTGCCGCCACCGTCCGGGCCGCCGCCGGCACCCTTGGAACCACTACAAGAACCACCGCTTCCATCCGGCTTTTTTCCCTCCGCCAACACCATCTTCGCCTCCCGGATCGTGCTCTTGAAAAACTCCACGTCAGCCAAGGCCTCTAACGCCGCCTTCAGCTCCGCGTCGCCCTTCATTAGCTCCGCCACCTTCAGCAAACCCTTGATTACCGGCTCCATATAGGGGAGCCGGCAGCCAAACAAAATAGCGTACAAATCATGCAACGGCGTCGATTCCTCTTCGTTCACACTTTGCACAGCAGCCATTGCGTGCTCGAACGCCGAAGCGTGGAGACTCATGAAGTCATCCGTGCTCGCCGCGGACGCAGAGGGTGCGGTCGATAGGCCGGCGCCGTCGGTGGTGGTGGCGCCGTCCGAGGTGCAAGAAATGCGTTCTTGACTGGTTACTCGGATGGGTAGGGGCTGGGGCGAGGGGAGAGGCTGAGTGGTGGCCGTGATCTGTATGGGGGAGATTGGAAGAAGGAAAGTGGTCGGAGGCGGTGTCGACGGTATAAGCTGGGTGGTGGTGGTGGTGGTTGGTGGGGCAGAAGGGGAGGCGGAGGATGGAAAAAGGGAAGCGGTGGTGGCGTCGCCAGTGGGAGTGGAGGCAGAGGGAAAGGTCGTGGTGGGGTTGGGATCAGCCTCCGAGGTCTGGCCCAGAGTCTTGG